>NC_046373.1:39364396-39555814 GCF_011125445.2 Fundulus heteroclitus
CGTGAGTTTCCTGTTTAACATTTTGGCTGAATGAGATGTTCTTTATTCTTTATAGTTTTTGTTCCTATTGTTGTTGGCTTGTGTTTTCTAACCGAATTGATTCGGTTGGTTGTGTATCCATGCTGTGTACACTGAATATGTGTAGTTAATTCATCTTTGGGTGTGTTGCAGTGCGCGTGAGCAACCTCCCCGCTTTGCCCGCCCCGGCTCCTTCGAGTTTGAGTATTCAAAACGTTGGAAGTCTTTGGATGAAATGGAGAAGCAGCAGAGGGAGCAGGTGGAGAAGAACATGAGCGAGGCCCGCGAGAAACTGGAGAGTGAGATGGAGGATGCTTACCATGAACATCAGGCCAATATGCTCCGTCAGGGTGAGTCCTAACACTGTTAAAGCTGCCGTAGGTAACCTTTGGATACATATTGGTGTTTTCTGTTTGTAAAACATTGCTATTATACCTTATCCACTTATTATTTGCAGAACTGCTGAGGCGCCAGGAAGAGCTAAGGCGCATGGAGGAAATGCACAACCAAGAAATGCAAAAGAGAAAGGAAATGCAGCTCAGGTATATATTTGGTTCGCCTGGAAGTTAATGTTGGACCCAAAACCACCAAATCTGGAGAGCACATGACCACGTGTTTTTTTTCTCTTTTTTTTCCCCTAATACAAAAAAAAACAGACAGGAAGAAGAACGGCGCAGACGGGAAGAAGAGCTTCGAAAGAGGGAAATGGAGGATCAAATGCGGCGTCAGCGCGAAGAGAACTACCGAATGGGCAACTTCATGGAAGTAAGAGCCGTTTTTCACTGGACTCAAAACACGTATTTAATGTTTATTTGTGAACCTATTTAATCACTATTTCTATGTTTTACAGAGGGACGTTGACATAAGAATGCACACCAGTGGCTCTTTAGGCATTGGAGGTAAGTTTTGTTGCTTTGTCAGACGGGATGATGTCGGATGTGTAATGATGCAGAGAAACCACTGGTGTGAATGAATTGAGGCTTTAAAGCCACCCTTTGGTACATTTTTAGTTTGCTTAAATCAAGAAAAAGACGATATGGGGTCTGATGAGATGGTGCACAACCATAAAGCCACTTGAAAAAGGTCGATTTTCTTGTACGAGAGTCCTGGCCAAGAAGGCAGCAGCATAGTTGCAGCACTTAAACAATAAAGAAATGCATTTTGCTTTAAAGAAAAATGCATTTACCTGTCTTATCCTAAACGGCGATCTCAGGGCTGTCCGTTAACGTTAACATCAATTCCCAAAACGAGTAAAGGGGATGGCAACGGATCTCAGGTTGTATTCACACCAGCAAACTATTGTTACGGTTATTTAGGCCAAGCAAAAAGCTAATTTTTTTTTTATATATATATATTTTTCCTCATTTAGTGCAGTTTGCGTTCGTATTGCACTTTTTTTTTTTTTGCAAATGTGACCAGTGACCCTGGTACACACCACTATGGGTCACTAAAGGTTGACATGTTTTAGCTCGCTCGCTGCGATTAGAGCTAGGGTGTGTAGTGTAGTACACCAAAAAGTCCCAAACAGTGAGAGATCACGCTGCGATCCAAACAAGTTTAGGAACAAATTGGAAAATAATTCAGATCTCAGTCTGGAAAGGATTACAAAGTCATCTCTAAAGATTTGGGACTCTAGCAAATAGTGAAAAACTGGAACAGTGGTGAACCTTCACAAAAGACACAAACATCCAAAGAGCTGCAGGCCTCAGTTAAGGTCAGAAGTCATGCCTTTGCCAGAAGAAAGAAACCGAACAATAATAGGCTGCATGGTAGACGTCCAAGACGAAAACCACAGCTGTGCAAAAAGAACATTATGACTCGTCTGAGTTTTTTCTACTTTTTGCCTTGAGTGCGTCATAAACTCTGTTTGTCTTCTGTAGAAATGTCCTTCAGTGGCTCCAGCCAGAGCTTCGCAATGAGTGGACTCGCCTTTGAGGGTCAGTCTGGATTGGGATCATCACCAGGAAGCCTGATGGCCAATGAAATGGTAATGTATCCCACTGGGGAATATTAGTAGTTCAGATTTTGGCTTTTTAAATTTTCTCTTCTTTCAGTTGTAAATGTTTGTTGATGATTGTAGATCTGGAGGCCAGCTGGGCCAGCAGGACGGTAGCACACAAGTAGCTTCCTCTCTTGACGGCTCTGTGGTTGGTCAATAGTAGGGATGTGCCGCTCTAGAAACATTCGTGTCAATGGCAAGCCCCGTCTCCTGAGTGACCTTGGTTTGATCAAGTCTAGCTCCAAAACCTTCATCCTGCACTAAATCATCAGATAAAGCTGTCCAGTTTTCTCTCTGCTCACTCCTAATACATCATCTGTGTTGTAGAGGATCTTTGCAAGCCCTGTCGCTTGTGAGCGCGACAGGCACTTAATTTATGGACAACTTCAAATGCTTTTACACCGTGTTTCACTTTAATGCATCATTTGTTCGTAACAAACATAACTTTCATGAACCACGTAGATGGGACGTGTATTTCTGGGTGGATGTGTGGAATCTGTTGTCTGAGCAGTTTTGAGACCTGTAGTACGACTGTACGCCGTCTGCTCCTGATACCTTCACTCTTGGGTTATATATATATTTATTTTTCTGTAACTGAACATTTAGGATGCTTTTAGTGCAGGATGATGGTATTAAAATGTAAACTGCTCAACGGGTGTGTCCAAATTCAGTGGCTGGGTCCTTCATCGGCCACAGAAAAACAAAAACCCGAAGAGACCGATCGGTCTCGCCTTCACTTACCTCAGCATAGCAACTGAGATAACTGTGAAGCCAAACAAACGGTGGTTTTATTTGCTCCTTTACATATTCCTAAGGTCTTATTGTTTAAAAATTTTCTTTTATATTTCATTTTACTCATTTATAATTTATATATTCATAGACATAGAAATGTACCCCCCAAATAAACCTCGCTGATGACAAATACCATTTTATTTATTATTTAACAGCTTAAACCCTAATTTCTGAACAAAGCTTACATCGCTTAATTTGTAGAGAATGTTCAGGTTATTTTGTTATTAACAGGAAGTACCATGTAATATCCATTAATCCTGCTTTAAACTCATTGAGGAAAGCTAGAGGGAGTTTGAAAGCGACAAGGTGGCACTCTTGACCGCCGGGTCAGCTGAAAGCTGGTGAGCCGGCCCGTAAGTGTAACGGGAGCGGGCATGTCCAAACACGTCAGAAGACTTTTAAAGTTAAACGACGTGTCGACACATCGAACAGAAGTTTCGGGTTTATGCAGCTAAGTTCTCACCATTAATTTTTGTCACAGAAACCTAATATAACCGCATTTGAAGGAGCCTGCGAATTTGGACAGCCTTCGTCGCATCGCTGTGACGTAATCTGCTTTCAAATTCGGCCATCGAAGGACGCAGCCCCTGAATTTGGACACACCCAGTCTATGGTGCCAAGCAAAAATGGTGACCATTTGTGCTGAAGATGTTGTGTGTGCTGGACTGACTCCAATATCTAGCCGACAGCCGAACAGCTAATGGGTTTGCTGTAGCTCTGCCTGTATCCAAAGTTCCTGTGGCTTCAGTAACAACGTCCCAATATAGAGTATCGACCTAATCCTCTGTCAGCTTCTCATACTGGCCTTCTGGCCTGAAACTTGCTGAACTTTGTGACTATCTGACTCCACACATGCAGCTACAAGGCAAGTGTATTTGTGTGGCACATTTCAGTGACGACACGATTCGTGTTCTGATTGTGAAAGACGATGAGAAAAGAAAAAAAAAGTACGTCTCAGTGTCATAATAAACGCCTTTGATCAGCTCAGGTCTGACATTCTAGGCTAACGCTAGCATGTTTCCTGTGAAGGTTGTCAGGAAAGGTCACATGACTCAGCTGAAGCAGCCAATAGTCGTTGACTGTGAACATCAGGTTAACGGGTAAAAGACACAGATTGTTGGGTTTAACCCAGACACAAAGTCGGGCATCTGGAGTTTGGTCAGATACTCTGATGCTGATCACTTAAACATGCCGTGATTGGGCAACACTGGGATTATTCAGAGTTTTTCCTGTCTGCCCGTATTGTTTGCTTGGCTGTTAAGTTTGAAACTTAAACCACCATTAGGTTTAGTTATTCACATGAATGAAATACTGTCCATATCTGTGTTGACTGAGGTAATGGTCTGTTTTTTTATAAATGTCCATTGAGGTAAGTTGGAGGCGCGCTGTTTCAGTGCCCATTAAATCTACATCAGTTGAAAAAAGTCCCTGTTCTGTTGCTTTAGATCCAATCGAACTTTTTCTTTTTAGGGTAATTTACAAGGGATGCCAAGTTCATAACGAAACATCTTAGTGGTTTTACTGTTTACCGAGTTCAGGAACCATAGGATTTCGTCATTACTTAATATTGATAGAAGTGTGGCTTTTATTTAACGTTACTTTTGTAGGTTTGCCCTAAATACATATTCTATTACAGGGGTCGCCAACCTTTCTCAGACTGAGAGCTACTTCATTGGGCTACCAGTACTGACCTTAGAGTTCACCATAACTCTATATAAAATAAACACATTTTTCATGCTTAGTTATAGGTATTGTCATTTTTAAATCTATATAAATGCAACTGTGAATAAACAGGAAGCGTAATGAAATAAAATAAAGTTTTAGGTGCAGCTCACTGGATTGGCTCGTGGGCGTCTAATGTGGTCTTCGGAGGCTACTTGGCGCCCACGGGCCCCATGTTGGTGACCCCTGCTCTACTAAAACAGATTACTTAGTTTGAATCCACCGTAAAATCAATTGGTTAATCTGTAAAGTTTAGTAAATCAGAAGATTTTAGATACTTTTAAGATCCAACTATATTACTCATGGATTGGTATTTATTTACTCTTATTTAAAGTAGTATTTTGATGTTTTTC
Source organism: Fundulus heteroclitus (assembly GCF_011125445.2). Taxonomy (NCBI): domain Eukaryota; kingdom Metazoa; phylum Chordata; class Actinopteri; order Cyprinodontiformes; family Fundulidae; genus Fundulus; species Fundulus heteroclitus. The sequence continues at coordinate 39,369,281 of NC_046373.1, forward strand.
TTTATAGACACAGCAGTTTTCTAGTTGTGCCATTTAAAGGCTTAGCTAGAACTAGGCCTAAATTAACAATCATGAGTACAAAAGAGTTTAAACTTTTCTACCATATGCATTTTTTACCAGAGATAATGAGTAGTATCTGAATTTCTTAATCTATTGCTGTCATCCCTTGCGAGACACTTGATTTACCGTTTAAACCAGCGAGGAAGTGTAACTTCTTACTCAATGGGACTAATGTTTATAGCTGTTGTTTTTATTTAAGTTTTTCTGTGCAATCCCATGAAGGCTTGATGTTTTGTCTGCAATATTTTAATTTGACGTCACCAAACTTCCTGTCTGCCATGTTGGAGGACATCCAATAACCCGAGAATAACGTTGATAAAGTGGGGCTGTTGATCAAGCGTTCAACGGCATCCATGTTTTTATGGTTAGACTGATGCACCTGCTAGCCATGCAGCAGGGACACAGCTGTATGCCCCCCCCCCCCCCCCCCCCCCCACACCATCACCAATCAAAGGTGTCACCAGGCCTAGAACCTCAACACAACCTTATACTTGGACCAGCACCGGTATATTTTAATTGGTTATGTATTCTGAAGACATATACAGCAAAATATTCAAGAGAACTGATTGTATATTGGTTTCATTTAAAAGTATTTACCAAAGATATTGAATGAAAAGATAATTTCAACAGAAACTCACTACAACAGGCTCTGAAGACAGTTTCTGCTTCCACGCTTATAGTTTGGCACACGTCTACAGAACAAATACAAAGTTATGAAATGTAAAAACACAACTGGCGACGACTTTCCTCTATCTCTGAAGTCTGTTACGTAACAATCGTTAAGCTTCAGTAAAGATGGGGTTGGAGCGCTGCTGTGAACCAGAGCCTAGTCGATTTTCTTTGTAATGCCTGAAGAAAACATCACATTTAAATTCTAACTAGATTAAAATATCACACCAGACCAGTAGAAAACATTTTTACAGGAATGCTGTCTTAAAGTATGTTTACTTGCTAAAAGGTTATTTTAATCTGACCAGTGAGCCTCATAGGAACACAGATTCTGATTCACGGAAACGTACATTAAAGGCTCTTTATTTATTTATATATTTATTTTTTTGTTTAAGCCTTCCAAACTCAGTTATAGATGTTGGATGAAATACTCCTTTTGGCATGATGGCATGTTAGTAGTTTTTATTTTTTTGGTTCCATTTATCCAATCCAGAGGAAAGATGGTGTCCTCCCTGTGTGGGTGCTGCCCAGTTCATGACGAGTCTTTTTTTTTCTCCCCACTAATGTCTGTGGCCAAGAGACGCCGAAATGGTGTTACAACCCCAGGATAGTCCCTTTGGCTTCTAGTCTAGATGCGTTTGTAGTTTTTACTTTTTTGACGAAGAAAATCTGTCTTGATTCAGAACTGTCGTTGCACGTTTGGCAGATTTTTAGCTAATTGCTTGTCCTCCAACATGGCGGTGGGTATTTTTCAGTGGTGTCAATAGAGGCAGTATTGCGATATGAATTATTAGCAGCCGTTGACAATGGGCTGTATTTATTTGAGACCTTATGAGCATAATGTGCTGTTAGGTAGCATGCAATGGAGAACAGAAGTCAACAGAAAGGCACAGACTAATGAAAACATTACCCTCTCTTCCTTCTCCGTATGTAACCTGTGGCACCTGTGGACCTTCTATTGGAACGAACGCTTTCTTCGGATGTGTCTCCTGCTGATTTGTTTCATAAACCTTCACACAATATACAAATCCACCTGTATTCCACACATTTTTACACTTCTCCACATGGACATGAACTGTGTGCCGCTTTTGCACTGACTCCATCCCTTCCCTTATTCCTCGTCTCCCTGCAAATTCACGCAAAACAGCGCAATGAGCGCTTTGCCCAGAGCGGTGCTAGAGGAATGGGGGCAGGCACCTCGGGGTATGGCCGCGTCCGCGAGGAGTTTGACGGCCCTATTAAGAAGCCCAGATTTTAAATTCGTTTTGTTGATTCCAGCAGCATCATTTGTACGGATACTCCAAGGCGAACATGTTGAGTCACGATTATTGTATTTAAGTTCAAACTGTTGCATCATTTTAGCCATTAATTGGATTAGTTTTATGATTAAGTCAATACTTTCCTTTTTTTTTACTTTGTATTGTCATTAGCGTAGAAACCAGTCACCCTGGTGTGATCCAGTTGTTCTTTCAGACCATGTATACTTTTCCTTTTCTAGGTGTGTTGATCTCTGTAAATCGTCGTGAAGTGATAACTGTAACCTTTCTGAAACTCCTATGGCTTTGTGCCATTATATTTGGAGCTGAAACGTGATTATAATAAACTGGTTTCATCAGGACAAACCTTTACTCTTCTACTGAATTATGATTTCACAAATCCAACATATTGCTGTAGCAACGTCAGGTCTTTGAGGGTTTCATGGGTTTGAACAACTCTGGAGTTTTACCAGCTACCCAGAGGATGAAATGACTACATATACATGCAGTTCAGTATATGCCGTTAATGCACCACGGTGCTTAAATTGTAGGGATGCACCGATGTTGATATCCAATATTAATATTGCTGTTATGTCCGATAACCCATATTTACCGATGCGTGCGCACACGTTTACGTTCCTATGATGGTCAGATTTTGTACCTGAAGACTATGCCAACTGACTGTCTGGACTATTACTCGTATTCAAAAATTCACACTGCTTTTCGTATGTCTTTTTTCAATACCATGAAAAAAACGACCATACTGCTGACATTGCATCTCTGCTAACTTAAAATCCCCACAATAAATCCCAGCTGCGACGTAAATCTGTCACCATCACCTGACTGAACACCGCATGACCAATCCCCTGCCCTTCTTGAAACGCAGGCACAAAGATGGAAACAAACATCGGTTTATTAATATTGGTCCATTTTTTATTTTTATTTTTTTTTCCCCTATCGCACCGATCCAAACGGTAATGCCAATATATCGTCACCCCTATTAAAATGGTTACTCCAGTGAGCGGGCATTTGCTAGACTGGTGTACAGCAGATCACTTCTTTGAACTTTGATGTCGCTGCTTTCAAGATGGCTTACTGCCAACAGGCCTGGGCTTTTCTTAAGACTGTAAACGCTTCTTATTCACGGCATCACTGTTGACTGGAAGAGCTGGAGAACTCTATTGTTGAAACATTTTCCACACGACATGCACAAAATGTCTAAATCATGGTCTGAGTCTTGGCGGGTTTTTAACTATCTTCTTACTTTTCCATGTGAGTCGAAGGTTTATTCTTAGGAGGAAGTGGTTACCCCCTAACTTCCTGAAACTAAAAACGGGATGTTTGGAATTAGATTACTACCCTCTCAAAGGCAACCGGTTAATAGCTTAATTTATTTTTGTCTCCTATACTGGCTAAGTTGCCCTTCTCATACTGCTTCCGTCTTCCCTTTTCTTAAGACGGGTCTGTTGGTTAGACGTTGGACCCCTTTCATAGACATGAAGGAGCTTCATCTTGATCCCAGTGGCACAGTTGGCTTTGTCTCTTTGGTCCAGAAGAATCCTTTCACATCAGTAACTTGTCATGTGAGGCTCAAGACCTGCGTCAACACAAGCCACCATAAATTTAGGTCAGCTTATGTCACACACAGCTGATTGTTGTGATCAACTCCTAAAGTAGTATTCAAACACCCACGAACCCCCTTTTTTCCTCCTTTTTAATACCTCACCATGTTGGGACCTGTTGTACACCAATTGTTGTCAACCAATTATGCATATACGGTTCTGCATGTAAATGTAGTTATTAGTAATCAGTTTTAGTCACTAAGGCTAATTTATCGAGGCATGAAATACTTTAAATTTACAAGATGAAGTAAATAATACTGGGATGTGTGCCTCAAACGTGCAGCTGGATGTCTGGGCCGTTTGTGCCAAGTTAAAACTTGAAACATAACAGTCAGCATCCTCTGTACTTGATGACCAGCACTGGGTTCTGTTTGAATAGAGCTTACAATCCATTGTGCTTTAAGGGTTTCAGCTTTTGTTTAGTTGTTTACAAATTGTCTTGAATACAACGCTAAGTGTGATCTTCAGTTACTGTGGCAAATGGGGTCTCATGTAAGAGCTCATGTTAATAAAATATACAAGTGTATAAAATATTAAGGTATATGAAATATTATTGTATTCAATGCTTAAAAGAAGTTTCTTTCAAATTAGACAGTTTTATTCTATCTGACTTTGGCAAAATAAGCATGGCAAACTCCCCAGTTGGTTGACCGCATTTTAAGTATCCAGTGGATAAAAATTGTTAATGGTTTTAAGCTCTTGAAGAAAATATGGCTGTAAATGGCAGCTAACTCGACATACCTCCCCATGTCTTAAATGGGAGCCGCCTGGACCAAAGCCATGACCATAGTTTTAGCTCAACTGAAAACCTGGTCTACTCAGACTGATGGTTTCCATTATAACCTCTTCTAAGTGATGATATGCTTGATTGTGCATTGCCCACTCAAATGAAGAAAAGAAATAACCAAAATGTGTGATTTCTTACTAGAATATTCATTTAATGTTTCATCATCTTGTCTCAAAAATACTACAATTAGAATAGATCTGCTGTTTGAACCAGTGGTGTTAATTGATCCCTCAGGGACAAGTGATGTTTTTCTTCTGCTCATGATCTGACCAATCAATTTCTGCTCCTGTCTGGCACCACCTTTTGAGTGGAGAGGAAAACTCCCCTTTAACAGGGAGGAAAAAACTTCAAGCAGAACCAGAACCAGGCTCAGTGTGAACGCTCATCTGCCTCCACCCACTGGGGCTTAGAGAAGACAGAGCAGAGACACAGAAAGCTCAGAAGCTCACATTGACCCAGGAGTACTTTCTATGGTAGATGGTAATAGAGGATGATCTGCCTCCCCTGATGATGTCACAGCTAACAGAACGCCAGACCAGGTGTACCTTCTATGAAGAGAAAAATGACAGAGAACAAAAAGTTAAAAGCTGAAATAACGACAAACAATGCAGATTGGAGAGCAGTAGGAGAACTCAGCAGAGAGAGAGAGAAATAGACCCTGATGTCCTTATATATGATGGAGCTTGATTATTAAGGGCTTTGTACGTTAGGAGAACTTTAAATTATATTCTTGATTTAACAGGAAGCCAATGAAGGGAAGCTAAAATTGGAGAAATATGATCCCTCTTGTTGATTTTCATCAGAACTGTTGCTGCAGCATTTTGGATAAGCTGAAGACTTTGAACTGCATTTTGTGGACTTCCTGATGGTAAAGAATTACAGTAGTCCAGCCTTGAAGTAACAAATGCATGGACTAGTTTTTCAGCATCACTCCTGGACAGAATGTTTCTAATTTTGGCAATATTCCTGAGGTGAAAAAAGGAAACTCTGGAAATCTGTTTAATATGGGATTTAAATGACATGTCTTGGTGAAAAATAAGACTAAGATTTTTTTACTTTAATACCAGAGGCCAATTTAATGCCATCCAGATTAAGTGATTAAGAAGTTTATTTTGTGAGGACTGGTCCAAAGATTACAACTTCTATCTTGGATGAAGGAAATGTAAAGTCATCCAGGTTTTTGTGTGAAGACATGCCTGTGGTTGAAGTAATTTATTGGATTCATCAGGATTTATTAATAAATATAGCTGAGTGTCATCAGCATAACAGTGGACATTAATCCCATGCTGTCTAATAATTTTGCCGATCTGAAGCACATATATATAGTAAAGAGAATTGGTCCAAGGACTGAACCCTGTGGTACTCCACAGGTGACCCTAAAGTTTGAGGAAGATTTATTATTAACATGAACAAACTGGAATCTGTCCAACAGATCAGATTTAAACCAGCCTAATGCTTTCCCCTTAATCCCTACAGTATGCTCAAGTCTTTGTAGGAGAATATTGTGATCAACTGGATCAAATGCAGCACTGAGATCTAACAGGACAAGTATAGACACAAGTCCATTATCTGAGGCCATAAGAATATCATTAGTGACCTTCACCAGAGCTGTTTCAGTGTTATGATGAGCTCTGAGGCCTGACTGAGCAGTATTTCCCTGCTGGCACTCACTGCCGACATGGTTAAAAAATCCCAGGCTGCTCTCGTATGTCCACCGTGTCCTTGCTGTTCTTGGGGTCGAGTACAGCACAGGAGGTAAGAGGACCGAATTAGGCCTAATGTTGCTGAAGTAGGTGTCCTGACTGCAGCTTCCCAAAATAAAAACCGATAGATATTGTATATTGGGATTCAGCCTAAAAATATTTATATTATTGTTGATCCATATTGCCCAGCCCTACTTCTAGGTGTCGCAGCTTACCTCTCAGCCCTGGGCTACGCAGAAGTCTGTCTTGATTGGTCAGAATTGGCCCTAGGGTGCAGGATCATACCATTATGTGAAAGCCGAGAGGGGTACAAGCTGGTGGACCTGTGAGTGCAATGAGTTTGTCCGATGTCCTATAGTCTGAGGGACATGTGATAACGAAGTATCTGACTGCAGTTTGAAGATATTGGGAACAATGAAGTAGATCTTCACTGCAGAATGACAATAACTAGGAGCAGGTTCCACTACAAACCTGTAGACATATCAGAACTGACAGTTTAGAGGAATTTGGTTCTGTTCTATGCATTTCTTTGCAGTTTTTTTGTTAATCTGAGTAACAAAAGAACTTTGACTAAAATATTAAACAGTAGGACTTTTTTTTTAAAGGCAATATTATGCCTGAATTTAAAATGTCTGTTATTTTTATTTCTTGTTTCTTTTGTACTACAGAACAAGAAAGTAGCTTGACCCTTAGGGACACTAGAAGACTTCTGTTTTATTTCAATAAATGTATGCTTTTAATGTAAGAAGACAATGATTAAAAATTCAGAATGCTAAATTTAAGTGAAACGTTATGCAATTTTATCTACAGAGGCATCGAGCAACGTTTTGATATTAAGTCGACCAGAAAGGGCTGAGCTTTTAATGCATTGCTGTTAGACAAATAATTCAATTATTTTTTGTTTAAATGAAAAGGAAGCAGCTAAAAAAAGTTCTAAGTGCATTTTTTTCCAGATATATCCATTATTAAAATAAGCTTAAGTAATTTGGAAAGCTACAAAAGGTGCCATAAAATATATCCAATTACTTGATTAATCATTAGAGTAATCAATAGAATAATTGATTACTAAAATGTTAGTGACTGCCCTATTTTTACAGCCAGTTTCTCCCTCTAGACCCAACTGTCAATTCAGAATGTTATTTACAGCTTCATAAAACAGTTGGGGAACTTCTTTATTTTTATTATTTAGGAATCTGGACCTGAAGTTCTTGATTTTAACGTTTGGACTGTTGACTATCACTGAAGAGATTTAATAAAATCTGATATTTAGGACTTTGATTTATTTTTTTATTTTTTTTAAAAAGAGAGAGAAAATCCTTAAATTTCACCATCTTTAGCATAATTTATCCTCCTTTATTGGGGTCCTCCTTGAAATGCCAGAAGTTGGAGAGGACATGAAACAGACAGATTACCTGTCGTTTTTTTTTTTTTTTTTAAAAGGTAATGTATGCATTCAATTAAATTTTATTTATATAGCACCAATTCACAACATATCATCTCAAGGCTCTTTATAAAGTCAGACTCCATCAGATCCTTCAGGTTGGTGAGAAAGTTTCCTCTCTAAGGAAACCCAGCAGGTTGCATCAAGTCTCTCCAAGCAGCATTCACTCCTCCTGAAAGAGCGTAGAGCCACAGTGGACAGTCGTCTGCATTGTTGATGGCTTTGCAGCAATCCCTCATACTGAGCATGCATGAAGCGACAGTGGAGAGGAAAACTCCCCTTTAACAGGGAGGAGAACCTCCAGCAGAACCAGAACCAGGCTCAGTGTGAACGCTCATCTGCCTCCACCCACTGGGGCTTAGAGAAGACAGAGCAGAGACACAGAAAGCACAGAAGCTCACATTGACCCAGGAGTACTTTCTATGTTAGAGAAGACAGAGCAGAGACACAGAAAGCACAGAAGCTCACATTGACCCAGGAGTACTTTCTATGTTAGATGGTAATAGAGGATGATCTGCTTCCCCTGATGATGTCACAGCTAACAGAACGCCAGACCAGGTGTACCTTCTATGAAGAGAAAATGACAGAACAAAAAGTTAAAAGCTGAAATACCAACAAACAATGCAGATTGGAGAGCAGTAGGAGAACTCAGCAGAGTGAGAGAAATAGACCCTGATGTCCTCCAGCAGCCTAAGCCTATAGCAGCATAACTATAGAGATAGCTCAGGGTAACATGAGCCACTCTGACTATAAGCTGTGTCACAAAGGAAAGTTTTAAGATTAGTCTTAAAAGTAGACTTGATTGATTTAACAGGAAGCCAATGAAGGGAAGCTAAAATTGGAGAAATATGATCCCTCTGGTTGATTTTCATCAGAACTCTTGCTGCAGCATTTTGGATCAGCTGAAGACTTTGAACTGCATTTTGTGGACTTCCTGATAGTAAAGAATTACAATAGTCCAGCCTTGAAGTAACAAATGCCTGGACTAGTTTTTCAGCATCACTTCTGGACAGAATATTTCTACTTTTGGCAATATTTCAGAGGTGAAAAATGGAAACTCTGGAATCCTGTTTTAATTTGGGATTTAAATGAGATGTCCATTTGGCCTTAATAGTAATGAAATTGTTAGATTTAAAGAGAAGTGTCCCGAGATGAACGTCTTCAGTTTACCCTGGTGTTTTGTTAAGTTACTCTTGGAGGAAATCCATTGTGACTCAACTGATTTTCACTAAAATATGTAGTGCTGACATTTTGGAGTTTAAAATAAACTCTGCAAATCATCTCGTCTGTATTGCAGTATCTTTTAGATGACTGCATGCCTACTGACTACTTTTGTCAGAGTTGTGGGGTAAGGACAGCAGAAAAAATATTAGAAATCATTTTTACATGTCAAGTACATGGAAGCCCAAAATTATCCATACCTGTGGCACGTTTGATCTAAACCTGTTTTTATTCAATCAAAAAGTTTGCTTCTGTTTTTAAATGACAGGCATCTCTAAAAGACAATGAAACAAAGTATGGTTTGAAACAATTGTCCATTTTATTAAATTTTTAGCAAGAATGGATGCCAGGTTTAGTGATAATGGAGCATTGCAGCAGTTGTAATTGAGGAGCAGCTCTTTGCATCTGTCTGCTGGTATTTTGATTGATCTTTGGTGATGAGCTCCAAGTCTTTGAGGTTGGACAGACTTGTTGCCATCACCCTAATCTTTAGCTGCTGCCACAGATTGGTATCAGAACCGAGTCATGGGTCTGGCTGGGCCGCTTTAAACCCCTGGTGTTACTACTTCCAGTCGCTACTGTTAAAATCAACCCTAAAGTCTCCATCTGCCAGGGGTGTGAATAATTGTGGACTTTCTGTGGTTTCTGGTTCCCCTTAACTCACATTTTGAACAGAACTTGTAGGGAAACCTTTTTAAACTGACTCATGCATTAGTTTTTTTCAGACTTCTTGCAGCCTTTGTTGAAGCTGTGGGACAGAAGTATTTCAGTTGCATCACCTATTGGATCCCAGAGATTCAACAGATTCACAAGATTCCTTTTAAAAGCGCAAGGAGGCTTTTTTTTTTTTTTTCTATTGTAGGGGACACATCATGCTTTTTCAGTTTCCTTTTTCAGTTGTGGTCTATCCAAAGTAACAATTTAACACTTTGGTCTTAATTGCTCATTATTGGTGCCCATCAGCCCCTGTTTTGCTTCTGGTCTGAGGTTAGCCTCAGAGCAACTTGTTTTGGTGCCGTCTCTTTAAGACTAAACGAGGCACTTTACGCCCCGCCCCCCTCCAGGTGGCAGAGCGTTCCATCCATTCGGCTGTTTTTTGTCGTCTGCTGCAGGATGGTGTGATGTATTGTGGGTTTATTAACCCCAACCACTGAACATTTTCACTGATCCACTTATAGCTTCAGCATCCTTCAGCTTGGACTAGAAAGTCGTTCCGAGAAATAAAAATGGCCGATTTGCAAGATTGGTAAGCTGGAAGTCCACAACCTTTTTTAGCAGCTAAACATAATGGAAAGCCGAAAACTTGAACGGATTGAAAATGACCCAAGCACAATATGAAGATATCAACGCAGCTCTTGGAAAGACTATATTCAACTTTTCTGCCCTCCTAGAGACTCCAAGTACACAAGAAAATGTATTTAAGGGATAGAAAAAGTGGATTTTGCTAAATGAGTCCTAAAGAGCACAAACAAGAATTAAATACAACTAAGTGTTGGATCTTGTCAGATGTTACATGTTTGTGTTGTATATAAATGTTTTCTTTAACAGGTCTGACCAGCTGTAAAGATTTTGGACTGGAAGAAGTTGTGACGATGTAGTTCGGGTACAGCAAAGCTATGACTATAAAGTTATTTTTCACTTCTCTAGACATAAGGTTAATAAATGTTGGTAGGAGGCGAACAGATGGGTGCGCTGTGATTCTTCTGATTTCCTTTCCTGAAAAATTCATTTTCCCCGTTTTTTATTTTCACTATTACCATAACTTTTTAAAGTTCCAGGGATATGCATTGGGATTTTTCTTAATACATTTATGGAATATTAATCCATCTGGTTTGTCTAATTCACTTAAGTCATTGGCTCATAAAGTTGCGAGCTTTGGGTTTCTACATGCTGTTGTGATATACTTCCCTTCCTTTTGTTTTATGTTGAATAGAAATCAATATTTTTCCTACAGTACAAAATTATTGTTGGTTAAATGAAAGGTTTTATAAGTATACATTTAATCTGGTGGCACTCTTAAAGGCTGAATTGTGTAAATTCAGCATCACCAGGTTAATGCTGAAGCTGACCTAAATATAAAGGTAATACTACATTAGAAATTTTTTTCTTCTACTTCTTGTAAACCCATTTAACAAGTATCTAAACTAAAGTTAACCTGGATAATTTCAATTTGGAAGGATCCTTGAGGTGAAACTCTGTTTCAAGAAGGTCCTTAAAAAAAAAAAACTAAAAAAAAGAATATATTTGTTTATAAAAACATACTCAGCACACTGTAATTGATGGATGTTCCTACATCAAAGTGTTAACTTTCACTTAGAAAATAAAAAGGCAGAAAATAAACTTAATCAGTCTCGATTCTCTCAATTTTATTGGGAAAGGGAACCATTTCTTACCTTTTTTTTTTTTTTTTTAACTCATCATCCATCGCACCCTTAAGTCGTAGTATTGATTTAACCAAACTGTATACTTCTGCTATGTCTCTTTGTTGGTGTTGTATACAATTTGTTCTTCTTTAACAGGTTTGATCATCTTTAAGATGTTGGACTATGGAAAGGATCTTTCAAAACCAAGAAAGTCTATAGCTTCTGCTGGAACATGTTTGTTTACAAGCTACCGTTCTGGAGAGCTGCAAGGCTTTGAAGCTGTTTGAAGATCTAAAGGCTTCTGCCTAAACGTCTTAAGATGGGGTCAATATTCTTGAAGCATAAAACGACTCACTAAGTGAGAATCTAGCAACTTAAAGTTGACAATAACCTTTATTGGTAACCTGCGTTAAGATATTTGTCAACAGTGGAAATGGCGGGCTTTATTTTACAACGGGCTTAAATTTTCTTTACGAAGCCCTATTTTTATTTAAATGTTTTCCCTCTGACATGATCAATCATTTTCCTGCAGTTTTTTCCACATTTTATCTTGTAAGTCTGCTTAACAGCATTTCTCATATTTTTCTTTATTTGCTGTGATTAACATTAGTGTGACATAATTTTACTGTAATCTTGCAGCAATATCTTGGTACTTGCCAAAAACCATTCCACATCTGTGAAAAATCTTGCAGTCAGCATTCTAGAGCTTGGAAAAGTATCTTTGTTTCTTGTCACTTCATCATTAACTCCTGTTTGCTTCCCTTTCATATGCCCATGATGCATTGCACATGTGCTGCTCTTATGAAAGAGCAGGCTATTCCCCTGTGGCTCATTAACTAATGGGTACGCTCATGATTTAGATCATTTCGGCCATTGAAACCTAAAAAAAAAAAAAGGCTCATTCATCTCTTAAGCAGCCATGGTTGTTTTTAGAAACAGGTGCCTGGCCAGAGCAGACCAGTGACTACAACGAATTAGACTGGCATGAGGTGCAGCCAAGGGCCTCTCAGTACATTAGGTGGTACAGAGAAGAGCTGATTAGTTTTTAGAATTTCAAAAGGAGAAATTTATACAATTGACAAAGAATCATGGCCAATGATTTGTCATAGGAGCTGTAGTCCACACACGAAATTGACTATTTCTAGATATGAGCTGCATTGACCATTTAAATGCCGTTCTAAGGATATGTTTTCATTTCAAATTCTTTCGTTACATTGAGTTTATTTATAATCCTGCTATTTCACAACCCAAGGAACATTACAAGACAACAGATCCAGTTCATATCTAAAAATGTATAATCGGCTCTCTACAGTCAAATCAACTGATTTAAAATTTAGTGACATTCCTGTTAGAGCTTAGTCATTGTGCCGAGAAGTAAAAGGTTATGTATTGAAGAAAGCCCAGGCATTTGCATCAAGCAGCAAACCCTCCTCAGTGGGGATGTGCCTACAGACGGCTGATTGCTTCAAGTAGTTAACCTTTCAGCCGTTCATTATAAACTAGGACATGACAGCAGAAAGCAATGACTATATTGTCATCCGCAAGAAGCTTCCAGCAGATCCCAGCTATGTTTCATCGGCCATCTTCCACAACTGACCATTGGTTGGGATGACAGGAGTACTTTCTGAGCTAAAGGAAAATAAGAGTCAATGAAAGCCGTTGTTGCTCATGCCAGGCCAAGTGTGGCTTTTAAAGAGGGAAAGAAAAGAACATAGTAGCAGTAACTGGAGAGTAGTAAGAGAAAGTAGAAGGTAACAGTGGTCTTTGTCCTCCAGTAACCTAAGCTCAAAACATTTATCAATCAATGTTGTTGTCAACTACAATTTGCATTGCAATCGAAAATTCAGTTTTAGTACAACCGACCATCGGGAACGATTGACTGAGGCCTTGCGTCGCCAAGGAACGCAGCCAGTCGGCCGCAAGCGCAGCTGTTAGGTGCGTTCCTCCAAGCTGCCCCGTACCCCGCCTAACCCATAACTGCAGAGTTCAGGATAGCCCAAGCCACTCCCACCATAAACTCTATCAAAAATTAAAGTTTTAGACATAAGGAGAAGACAAAATTTGGAGCTGGTTCCAAAGAAGCACAAGAACTACAAGACCTGTTGGGAGCATATGGACCAATTAGATCTCACCTATATGATGGAGCTTGATTGTTAAAGGTCCATTTGTGTAAGAAGGAATATTTTGCCATCATTTGTGAATTTGATGTCACCTGAGGGTTTTTCTTTTTTTGGCTTAATAATTTAATACAATTTTATTTATATAGCGCCAATTCATGAAACATGTCATCTTAAGCCACTTTCCAATGTCAAATTCAATCAGGTTATACAGGTTGGTGAGAAAGTTTCCTCTCTAAGGAAACCTAGCAGGTTGCATCAAGTCTCTCCAAGCAGCATTCACTCCTCCTGAAAGAGCGTAGAGCCACAGTGGACAGTCGTCTGCATTGTTGATGGCTTTGCAGCAATCCCTCATACTGAGCATGCATGAAGCGACAGTGGAGAGGAAAACTCCCCTTTAACAGGGAGGAGAACCTCCAGCAGAACCAGGCTCAGTGTGAACGCTCATCTGCCTCCACCCACTGGGGCTTAGAGAAGACAGAGCAGAGACACAGAAAGCTCAGAAGCTCACATTGACCCAGGAGTACTTTCTATGTTAGAGAAGACAGAGCAGAGACACAGAAAGCACAGAAGCTCACATTGACCCAGGAGTACTTTCTATGTTAGATGGTAATAGAGGATGATCTGCCTCCCCTGATGATGTCACAGCTAACAGAACACCAGACCAGGTGTACCTTCTAGAGAAATATGACGGAGAACAAGAAGTTAAAAGCTGAAATACCAACAAACAATGCAAATTGGAGAGCAGTAGGAGAACTCAGCAGAGACAGAGAAATAGACCCTGATGTCCTCCAGCAGCCTAAGCCTATAGCAGCATAACTATAGAGGTAGCTCAGGGTAACATGAGCCACTCTGACTAGAAGCTTTGTCAAAAAGGAAAGTTTTAGGATTAGTCTTAAAAGTAGACGGGGTGTCTGCCTCACGGACCAAAACTGGGAGTTGGTTCCACAGGAGAGGAGCCTGATAGCTAAAGGATCTGCCTCCCATTCTACTTTTAGAGACTCTAGGAACCACCAGCAGACCTGCAGTCTGAGAGCGAAGTGCTCTGTTAGGAACATACGGGGTAATCCGAGCTCTGATATATGATGGAGCTTGATTATTAAGGGCTTTATACGTTAGAAGGAGAATTTTAAATTCTATTCTTGATTTAACAGGAAGCCAATGAAGGGAAGCTAAAATTGGAGAAATATGATCCCTCTTGTTGATTTTCATCAGAACTCTTGCTGCAGCATTTTGGATCAGCTGAAGACTTTGAACTGCATTTTGTGGACTTCCTGATACTAAAGAATTACAATAGTCCAGCCTTGAAGTAACAAAGTCATGGACTAGTTTTTCAGCATCACCCCTGGACAGAATATTTAATTTTGCCAATATTCCGGAGGTGAAAAAAGGAAACTCTGGAAACCTGTTTAATATGGGATTTAAATGTCTTGGTCAAAAATAACACAAAGGTTTTTTTTACTTTATTACCAGAGACCAATTTAATTCCATGCAGATCAAGTGATGACATTTATTTTTTAAGTACTCTGATCCAAAGATCACAACTTCTGTCTTGTCATAAAATTAGTTGTCCAGGTCTTGATGTCATCAAGACATGCCAGCAGTCAAAGTAATTGATTGGGTTCATCAGGATTTATGGATAAATATAGCAGAGTGTCGTCACTATAACACTGGAAATTAGTCTCATTCCTGAAGGCACAAATGTTTTTCTGTCATTTTTAGACAAGATAGTTTTTATTTTGGGAATATTGTGGATGTCCCAAAATCCTGTTCTGTTCAGAGTTAATACGTTTCTTTACAGTCTTACTGGGGCCCAAGTTGTTGCCACCCAGGGCACATGTCTAAGTCTGTTTTTCAGAAGCTCTGCTCAAAAGACAAGTTCTGCCTCTTCTGAATTTTAAAGCAGAAACTTGTAAGACATGCAAGTAGTCTACCTACTTTATTGGATTAATCAGACTATAAGTAAATAAATCATTGTCCTCATTGTAAACCTTTACCTTATGCTGTCTGATTATAGTGAACAAAATAGGCCCAAGGAGTGAACCCTGTGGTACTCCATAATAACTGATGTTTGACTATTTCTCATTAACGTGAACAAACTGGAATCTGACAAATTTGATCCAAACCAGCCTGGTGCTGTTACCTTAATCCCTGTAAACATGTTACAGCCCACCTAAGAGATTAGTGGGATCGACTGGATCAAATGGGAGCACTAAGGCCACAAAAGCAAATTACTCCTAGAAGCTGCTTGTATGAACATCGTAAAGAAAAGCTAGCGGCTTGCTACAGCTTTATGGTTTTGAGCTGTTGTTTCTGGTACCGACATGTGTTGTTCCACTAGTCTAATTAAAGTGCCTGGTTGCATGTTCTAGTAGTAAATGTGTCACTCAACTGTGGCAGTAATTCCCACTTTATTTCTTATAAGTAAACTGGTAACTACAGAAACAAAAGTGGTTGTTTTTTGGCAGGTAAGAGCTGTACGTTGGCAGAAACTTAAGGTTTGTGAATTTAAGACCAAATCACAGTAGTAGCATGAAAAATAAGGCTTACCCAGACTCTTTAATTGACGTGATGCCGCCTGTCAATCAGTCTTTGAGGCTCGTTGGTTACTAACCAATTAGCGATCGCAATTTGTCCTAAATTAAAACGACACTGAACTGTAGAAGCTCACCCCCCCTTTCCCTCCGACAATATTCTGTGACTTAACATAACGAACACTTCACGGTCGGTGGGGAATGTAAAAAGCATACGGCAAAATAGTTAAATGTTGTCATTGGGAAATGTACGCGTTGTCCAGAACATTTGGGATGTTTATTCCTTTCCCAAAACCAATAAGGAGTTTAGAAAAATGTAAAAGACGGATGTGTGGCAAACCGACATCATGAGGAGCTGAACACAACAGTGATCAACAGGGAACTACCGCATGTCCGCAGTGTTCGTCTGAACGAAGGTAACTCCGTTTACGTTCCTAAACATTGTATGCTTAATGGATAAAGGGTAATGATTGACACTAGTTCAGCTGTTTTGTGTGTTCTGGGTATACGTTACAACATCTGGTCGTCTGAGTTGAGTTTTTGTCAGCTACGATCAATTAACAGGATTTTGATTGTGTGCAACAACATTTAATTGCGTAAAGTAAAATTAGCAATCATCTTTTACAGGATTTCACAAAATTCTTGCCCAGGATTGCTTAATGTAAGCATGAAAACATTATAGCAGTCTGCTGCTTTTAAGTTACTAATATATATTTTAAGTAGGGTATTTAAACTTGGGTTTTAACACCAACTTGTCTGTGGTTACCTTGAAATGATTTTACTGACTTAACTTACTAGTTGTTTGAACCTTTTTGGTAGATAAGGCATATATGCTTCTCACCACCGTTACATCTGTTGTCGAGGGTTGGAGTACGATTCCATGTGGGCGGAGCAATCTTACAGTTGGTGTCACGTCAATTGCTCTAGTGGAAAAATGTCTTCTGAGGTATCAAATCTAGTTTTCAGAAACAAAAATCTCTTCCCCAAAAACATTTTTGTTCAAAGTGAAGATTTACCTGTCAGCTGGCCGGGGGTTTCTGATCCGGGTACCGTCCACCGCTGGAACATTGTTCATGTCACATTACTCTCTCGCCTGTCTTTAAATGTAACGTCAAGCACAGATCTCAAATTAAAACAAACCGTAAACTGCTTTAGATGTTCAGCTGCAGAACATGCGGTGAACAGCAGAAATGGAACCAGCTTTTTATCCCACTGTTGTTTGGGAGTTGCAGGTCTGTGAGAAATAACATTTGCAAGCCTGTTAAGAGAAGTTAAACTCTGATTGCTGAATGCTTTAATGAACTGTCCTGGTTGGCTCTATGGCCTTCAGTTTAATTAGCAAGTCTGTAATACAAACACATTTGATGAACCCTTCTGCAAATGCAGGCTCCCACTGACAGCAACAGAGTTCATAGGACTCTGAAATCAAAGGTTTACATCAGGCGTGAAGTTTCTGTGGGTTCTGCTGTTCATCGGCCAGGTTTAAAGGAAGTCAGGAACCCGTGCTTCAAATTTTTGTCGTCTTTAAATGTGTCACAGGACACTTTAGACGACGTTGGCCACCATGAAATGTAGATGCTGACGTTTTAGTTCAACTCCACACCAAGTTAGCCTGTAGGAAACTAACGCATGAGGACATCAGATTTGCATTATAAAAATTCTGTGGAAAAATCTGTATGCAGAGTGTGCAGATTATTTGTAGCTGAAGCCGTGCTTGCTTTAGCACCTACTGCAGCAGTTTAGGTATAGATGATTAGCGAGACGACACACAGCGCATCATTCAGTGAATTCTCAGCATAATTGGCTTTTTGTTTCATTTTGTATGATAACCAATGGTAAGCCATGAAACTGGAACTGGGTCAAGTATGTAATTTTTATTAAACTGGCAGAAAATATATCTGTGCAGGATGCAGCCTTACCTGCTGCTCTGCAAATATTCAGAAAGCTGCAGTATTAGATATTAAGTGCATCTAAATACACACAGGTCCATACCAAACTGCTCTCTAAGCACCTTTACATCCCAACAAGATGAACTCGTCAGTAGATCAGAACTCCTTCACAGACCGAGCCCAGAAAGACTGACGCTCCACCGGTTCGCCTCACCATCGGAGGCAGGAGCTCCCAGGCACCGTAACGTTGGAAGGGTGGAAGTTGTCTGTGTGGTTGAGTGTTTTTGATCATGGCTACACGAGGTGCGTTAGCTTCTGTCAGCCGGCCTGTCAAACACAGGCTGCCCGGTTCTCCATACATGCATCTTCTCTGCAGTTGGGTTACATTGACGATGAGTAGTTCTGCAGAAGTCAGTGGACAGTAAAGCCTGGACTTGTTTACACTGCAGCCAGAGGTATGCTTACACAGATCAGCTGAACAGTAAGGTAAGTGTCCCCTCCATGTTTCTGATACAAGTTGATCCTTTTCTCAGGTCCTCCTCTGAACTCTCACTGATGAGGGCTTCTGGCATCACACTGAAAGAATGGCATCACAGTGCAGAACCGTGTTCCTGAACCTGTTTGTGTGGGTGGAAACGCAGCACTTCTACCTTTGCTGTATGTATGTGTCTGTAGTACTTTGCCTCTGTGTGTATGCAGCAGTACGCCGTTGGGTATCTGAACGGATCCGTCCGGTTTCAGAATGTTTGTGAAACACTGAACATATGTGGAACATAAAAAGTCAAGCAAAATCTAATCTAATCTAACCGGTTCACCCTCTTCATTGTATTTTATCTTCTGCTGTTTCCTTCTTTACTTTATTACTTTGTTTTAATAATTAGAAAAGCAACAGGCAGGTTTTGTGTTGCTATGAAAAAGAAAGAAAGTTCTGTGGTGCATTAATCTGCTCTGTACACGTCAAGTTCTGGGGAAAAGTCTTGAGCTTTAGGAGAACTGAAACTTGTATATGGACAGAAACATGTTCAAACTATCTATAAAACACAGTTGAATTATGACCTTAAAGCTCCAGCAAATGATCATCATGGAAAGAAAAAATCAGACGAACGTTTCACTTTTAGGACAGTTCTATGTCAGACATCGAAACCCCTTCAAAGAGACCGGATGACATTCTATGCTGATGATATTCTGATATACTTGTCAGAGAGCTGGAGAATCCGTAAATTACAACTCGGTGCCAAATCACTGGAAGTCCTCCAGCTGAAGTCTGACTGGTACAAACAGCTTGTTTACGTTGCAGCTGATTAAATCCTACGGCTGCGCTCAAGTAGCAGTAATCAAGACAGACCGGTCTTACTCACTTCCATCTCATCAACTTTAGAAATCAGCTTTTTTTCATCAGCTATTTTTTTATTTTTAGCATTTTATCACGCTTGAAAAGTAGTCGTCCCCCCCTCCCCAAGACCTCTAAGAAGGAGGCTTTAATGTTTCTAAAACAAGTCCCCATTTTTTTTTATTTTTCACAAATACTTTTGGTTTTACAGCACTTTATCACACAAAATGCCATTTAACTGGTAAAATGCTTCATTGCACAGAAATACTTAACTTCCATCCACCCACCACCCCCTCTTCTTCTCATTTTACTGATTCCTGCTGTGCACAATGGTACACGTTGAAGAAACACAGGGTGAATCTTATCACCAAAGGGGTCTTCATGTGCAGAAGGGTTTTTACTTGACCTGCTTCTCTTTTCTAAAGTGAAACACTTTTTGCACGTTTGGATAAATTGAGCCAAAATCAGAGGTCTGCCTGTCACACTGCATATGTAACCCTGTGTGAAACAAATATGCTTCACCTGATTCAGTCCAGATTTGCTGCAGTTATTGTCAAGATGTATGCAAAGTCTGAGGCTTCTTCTTTATTTTCAAAAAGTTTTCATGTAGTTTTGCAGTGTTTACTTTGAAAAATATTTAGGCGAGGCTGAGAGGGGGGAAAAGTTCTTCTGTTTAATCACCTATAAATCAAACGTAGTGACATTTGCAATAGTGGTTCCACTTGAAAAATATTCTTTAATGGCTTAGCTTCACATAAATACACTTTATAACTTTGGAGATGATTTATACTATGTCATTTCAGGCGGAAATTGTTCCTGAAACCCTCTGGGCTTAACGGGTTTTTGTTTTCATTGCATGTAGACGTAAACATGATTGGTCTATGTTGTCAGCACAGAATGTCCAGCAAACCTTCACAATAAATGTCTAACTTTATACACACACTCCTGACTTAATAAAACACTTAATGACTGCTTACGATATCTTGTTTGTAAAAGCAGATGATGGTGACTGCTGGGTGCAATGTGTGGTCTGCAGGCAATTATCTTTATTTAATAATTAGCAGGTGTTACATTTATTATAGATGTATTCTGTGACCCTTATAAGTTGTGTAGTTTAATATATTATTGGTGCCTTCATAGAAATGTTGGTTTCTTTTGGGATTTATTCACATTTATTGGGGTTTGGTTTGCACAACTCAGATTCCAATGTTATTAAATATGATTCACATTCTTACATTTTAGTCTTGTGTTTTTAAGCTGATGTAACTGTAGGAAACCTGTTGTTGGATGACTTCCCCTCAGAGTGGTTGAACTTTTGGTGAAGAAACAAACCGAACGCTAACTGGACTCAAACTAATGCCAGGTTCACGCGTTAAGATAATTAGCTCGATCTTCCCCTTCTGACAATCTCACCGACTGATTATCAAGATGGCTCTTTAGTTAATCTTATGAGATGTTCATGCCGCATGTTGAGTGATCTAATCTGCCTGGAAGCACGTTGGGACCGCTCCAAATTACGGATATTCAACATGTTGGATTGACGTGGGCCGACATGCGCGGTGCTTCCTGAGGACAAACAATCACGCCACCTGTAGCCAATCAGAAAGCGAGTTGAGGGACCAAAAACCTCGCCTCCATGTCACCGTGTCGCCCCTGTTTGCTCCGTCTCCACTCATTTAACCGCCTTTTCTTTTTGTAATGTTTTCTGTTAAAATTAGTCCACCAACTGTCGCCTTTGTTCTTCCTCGTCGGCCATCTTTATTTATTCTGAACTCAACGTTCTGATTGGCTGCAGGGTGTCCGTTAAATGTTAAAGATCACCTATAAAAAGTTCTGGTCAAATAGCCTGATGGTTCTAAATTATTGCGCGGGCTCAAGCGTTAGCTGCTAACGGCGGGACAGGAAGCTGGTTACCATGGCAATGTGTCACAGCGAGGGATTAAATGGCTCTTTTAGCTCTGGTGAAAAATTTACAGTCTTAGCGGTGAAAGTGTTAATATCTGATATAATTATTAGTGACGATGGTATAAGCGGGATAATTCCTTCGTGGTGTCCTTTGTCCGAAATTAATGGACGCCTCATCAGCTTTTTCCCTTATTTAATCTGCAATTTTATTTATTTTTTTATTTAACCTTTATTTAACCAGGAAGTCCCTTGAGAATTGAGATCTCTTTTTCGAAGACCTGGCCAAGACGGCACACCAGTTAAAATACAAACAGAAGTACAACATAGATAAAATCTCACATAGAGGAAAAGACAGGTCACATAGGGCAGTTACATTTTTCAATTACAATTATAATAGCTGTTAGAATATAGTGGACGGGTTTTAATCATTTTTGCTCCAGAATAGCCTGAAAACTTTTGGGTTGTACATTTTAAATCAGATGCTAAACAAACTGATGATCCACGATGGCTTCATATGGAACATAACTGTTTATAACTTTTATTTTGTATAAATCCTTTTTCTGCTGCATTTTTTGGAAGTGGACATTTTCGTCCTTAATAATTCAACAGGGTTGTAAATATTTTTAGGTTTCTTTTTTTTTTTTGGACTTTTTAAAAAAGTAAAAATTGGGATTTCAGTTTTCACATGTCTGGAGTTTCTGCTCTAAGACAGAAAATGTTGGTTTGATGAAAGAAAAAATTTGTCAAGATGGATTTTCAGGTTTTTCTCTGTGCTGCTAATCAATAATTATTTTAAATCATTTAAAAAGTAACCATGAGACGCATAATGTTGGTGCAACAAACAAAAGTTTTTCTTCTTGGGTTCACAGCAAACAAGAAACCAGTTTTCATCTCAGCTACAAGGTTTTATTTAACTTTAGCTTTGCTGTAGCTTTTTATACTTTAGCCTTTCAGCCCATTTTAGGACGTTTAATGCAGTGAACGACCAGAATCATGAATTCCTGCTTCAGAGCCTGAACGCATCACAATAACTGATAATTTTTTGTTTTTCGTAACATAATTGCACGTTGCTTCCCAGCAGGAGGTGTGATAATAGTTCTGTAAGGATCCAAACGGACCGCAGTGATGTTTGACCTGAACCACGGTGCCTCTGCCCGTCATGTCTGTGACTAAAGCAACATTTTAATCACATTAAAATGTTTAGATTTAATAAACTGAAGCCATCGGTGAGATGAAGGTTGACGTTTTGGGTTCTGTGCGGCGCTGTGATCATGTCTGTTAAGGCTGGTGGTGCTGGGCGGGCCGGGCTTTGTGCCTGGAGGGGGGGTCTAGTTCTCCTTTTACTCGGCATGCTGTGTGCTCGAACCCTACGGTGTGTCTGAGTTCTTAGTGGATGAAAATACTCGGTGGTTCCTTCAGTCACACTTTTCCACCGTCCAGCGCTGGAAACGGGTCACAAGCAGAACTTAACTGGACCTCCTGTGGTGAAAAATGTCGGTCCTGATCCAGTAGAAACATAACCGATGTAAATCAAACCACAGCGATCCTCCGGGTCAGTGCCGGGTCTGTAGAACCGGCTCACATGGCCTGGTTCTCTTCGCTCTTTCATGATGATGTGAGGTTGCTGGTTCTGACCCTGAGAGGAGGTTTCTGTCTGCACTGTGATCCATTCCTCCAAACAGAACCCGCTCACCCGATTGGCCCAGAATGTTCTCCTTCCTGTCTCAGTGTGATGCCAGAACGTCCCTGTTGGCCTCTGATGACCCCTCAGGTCTAACAGGCCGCTCTGCGAGGTTGTGCTGCAGCTCTACCGGGTCGGTACCGTTGTCCAGCTGCTGGGCCCGGGTCAGCGTCCCGCCTGCTGAAGACTCAGAGCTGCTGCCACAGATGCGTTTGTGCAGTTTCTAAAAGCCGAGTCCAGTTCAGAGCTCAGCCGTGTTGGCGGCAGCTCCTCCTCTTCCTCACCTGTAGTCCTAACAGCTGCTGACCAATCACTGCCAGCCTCTCACTGTTTGTTTCTCTCACCCCAGGAGCCTCGACCAATCGGAGGAGGCTGAGGGTTCCATCTGAGCGGCCACGGTAAGACCAGCAGCAGCAGCGTGACGTCTCGACTCATCATGGTGTCACAGCTGCTTATTGTCCCGTTCTTTGTTCTAAAAGGAGTAAAAATAAAACCTGAAGTCTGAGAACGTGTCGGAGCACCAGGAGAACGAAGCTGTCTGACTCTCCACCGCATTGATGAAGATTCTTAATGTAGGCACCACGACACTCGCTGAGTGGAGAAAGCTGGAAGTTTAAACACGTCCTGACCTTTTTTTATTGTTTCCCTGCAGGCAGAGATGCAGGTGAAGCTGCAGTACCGGGGCGTATCCAGCAGGGGGCGATCACCTGACGTCCAGTGGACAGATTCTGTTTTTCTCTTAAAGAATAAATGGAGAGAAAACAGTTTGGTTGCTTTAGTCTGTTCCTGATTAAATGTTCAACTTGTTGCTGGGTTTATATTTGGTGTTTATTCAGCCACGTTTTCCTGAGAATATATAAGATTATTTGTAGCACATTAAAATAAGACAATTCAAAGTTCTGAACGTGAACAGAGCAAGAGAAAACGTTAGAGGAAAACATTTGATGAAAAAGTAGCAGCGGGTCAAGACAAGGTGGACTACAAACTAAAACATTAACATTTAAGAGCAACTCTAAACAGGTTTTTAACCTTGATTTACAGGAACTCTTTCAGCTCTTTTACAGTTTTCTGGGAGTTTGTTCCAGATCAGTGGAGCATAGGAACTAAATGCTGCTTCTCCATGTCTGGTTCTGGTTCTGGTTCTGCAGAGCAGGCTGGAGCCAGAAGACCTGAGTGGTCTGGAGGGTTGATGCCCTGATAACAAGTCTGTGATGTATTGGGACATGGGGACAGTACAGGACCTCTTAAAGAACTAGTTCTGCCTCTTTCCTGCTGCGCTGCATCGCTGCCTCCATTTCAGATTCAACTAAGGCTAAAGGTGCAAAGTTTCCGGTGACGAAACGCGTCCTTTATCCTGAGTGTTGGCTGTCAACCCTGGAGGAGGTCCAGCCCAGACGCAAGATGATACGAACTGGATCTAGGTCAGGTTCACGTCTCGCCAGTCGCTGGACCAAAATCCTAATCACAACACACAACAGCTGTGCTCCTGTATGCAGGAGTAATCATCAGGACCGCCGCTTCCTAAACATCACCGGTGTTCTCTGCATGTAAGACGGATCCCACCCGACAGGTTTTCAACAAACGTAAACTTGTTGCCCTTAATCCTCAAACCCAGAGCAGCTGTTGATGCAGTGTCAGCTTTGTGTTGCTGTCAGGTAAAGCAGATCTGGATGCAGCAACTTCCTCCTGGATCCTGTTATTGGCGGGATATCGTTTAAAGGTATCAGTCAGGAGCAGATCATAAAGCAATTAATCCACACAATGTCTGCCATTTAGCAGAGAAAGATGGTGATCAGTGATGTCAGAAAAACTGGAAATCTCCCCAAAACACGTGGATTCAAAAGGTAAAGCTGGTCAGGTAGCTTTCTAACAGCTGCAGGGATTTCCTACAAGTGCTTCTCAACATTCTCCTGCCCACGTCCACTGGAATAGACATGACACATTTTTGGGTCTAAACCAATAAAAAAAATATTTGAATGAATGCTGCTGATTGGTTTCTTATTATTCATTAACTTATGAGTCAGCTTGAGGCATCAGACAAGCATGGCTCTGAAAGCATCTATAAAAAAATTGCTTTCTATCATCAAATTGTAAGCTGAAGGCCATCCCAACGCATGGGATATATGAGTCAACACATAGTTTTTTGTGTTATCCGACAGAAAAAAATACCAGTAAGCATTTTATTGCTAAATTTTGTTTTCAAAATTAATTTAAATTTTTTTTCCCCATGATGCCAAATTATGATAATGCGAAGATGCAAGAAGCTACACTGCAATGGAGGAAAAAAATGCAACATTTACTTTTGTGTCGAAACTGTTTCAAAGCTGCTAATCAAAAATGAGTGACTGAATAAAAATAACCAGCAAGTGGAAGCTCTGCCAGCTGTTTAGTAAGTGTATAATCAGTGATCAAATGATAGTATAAAAGCATAGCAATCCATGTGGAAGTTCACCGATGTAAAAAGGGAGTTTATGAATTTACATTATTACAAGTTCATGTTTATATTGAGAGCTGTACAGATATGGATAAATGTGTGGATAATAATTATATTAAATCCTGTGACAACTATGTTCTTTTGTTCTTATTCTCATGAAATTGTATACTAATTTAGTTACGATGTCCACTGCAGTAGAAGTAAAAAATGAGAAATAAAAACAAGAGTTTGCTTAAAAAAATTGTCCCATTTATTTCTATAATGAAGGGGAGTAAGAATATGTTGTATCTATCTATCTAGCTATATATATATATATATATATATATATATATATATATATATTGTGTGTGTGTGTGTGCACAGTAGAAAGAGATAATTTCTGAGTGGGTTAAGGTGTAGGGCTCCAAAAATCCAGGCCTGTCCAACATAATATCTCCCAGAACCGCCACTGCTCAAAACTAAAAGTTGTAAGTGTGAGTCTCCCCTTGGAATTCAAATTGTAATAAATATATGTATATTCCAAGTGTTTTGTCTCTGATAATTGTTTTCTTCCTTTGTGGGCCTTAGTGAGTGAGACAGGGAGATGGACAGGCCGCTTCATCACTTCCCAAATTCAAATTTAAAAAGTGGCCAAAAATATAGTGACACCTGAAATTCACAGGATCCTTTAAAGACATAAAGAGGAAGAATTGTTGCCAATTTCAGCTCCTGCGGGATCTTCCCATTGTTTGTCAATGCAGCGAAGTGCCCATTTTTTTTTTGTGTGTGATCAGGAGAGGTTTGAGGAAAAACTGTAAGAGCTACAGCAAATGTACAATTTTTACAAGTTAGAAATGTGTTTTTACTGAGAACCAGGCTCCTGCCCTCTAGCTACCTTTGCTATGGAAACCCACTGCACCTGTTTGTGGGACAGAATTTACCAGAAGGAGCAGATTTCACAATAAGAAAGAAAGCCCCGAACAACAATCACAAAAGATAGCTGAAAAATGTTCTAACCGTGAGCGGCAGCCATCCTTTGTCCTCAGTCATGGGGATTTTCATGTCGATACTTCACTGGGTGTAAAAGATATGATGTAAAATTGATGTGTGTGTCCCTCCTTTCTGGGTAAAGTGGGACTGAAATTGTAATAAAAATTGTGCGATCGGGAAAGCTTTCACTAAACACTATAAGAGCCAGAGCAATTCTGAGGATATTTTTTGAAAGCAGAAAGATGTGACTACAAAATGGGGAGTGTGGAGTGAAAATTGTGGCCGTGAGAGCGAATTAAAACTATTTTTTGTCTGAAAAAAAAAAAAACTGTCTTCCTATGCTCTGTTTAACAGTGACTGACTGCCATCTCCACTCTAACTTTGGCATTTCCTGTAAACTTTGTGTCGCTTGGAGCCCCATTTTGAAGAAACTGTAGCAGGTGTCAACGTACCGTCTTCTTTTTTGAAAAGAGGACAGATTTATGTGCAAACTGAAAGTTGAATTGTGTTTCTAGGTGAAAGTATGACGACACAGCAAAGGTTAAAAAACAGTGGATTTTGATGATTTATTCCTCCACTGACTTGTTTTTTTTAGCTAATTACATCACCAATAAAAGTAATAGCACACATCTCCAAATCGAGCATTTTGCTACCTATGCTGTGAGGTAATATGTCCACATATTAATAATAAACAATAAAAATAAAGGGACCAGTTTAGAGGTGGAGAGTAAAATGTGCCTCCATGCATTGCTGTGGCAGGCCCCAGTTAGTCAAGGACAACCCCATCCTCGCTTCTCCTGCATTCTGCTGGAGTATTCTGGATCGTGTGCTTTTACAGTTGTCGGTTCCATTTCCTGCTCTGCCTCACACCAGCTCTTCCCTCTTCTGTAACGTGAGCCGGAGGAGGAGGCAGCCGTTCACCCAATGCCCACCTGACCGGCTCCAGCTCTGCATCATTGATGATCATGCATCATTGATGGTGTTCTCTGGACGATGCGCAGCTCTTCAGTTCATCCAGTAACCCCCCCCCCCCCCCCCCTGCAGCATGGCAGGGGTCTGTGCAGCAGGCTCCAGTCGGTTCCAGGACCGCAGGTCCAGGTGAAACATCCCAGATGAGTGGACCCGGTGGAGCTGCTCCCCCCACGGCTGTCCTCGGCTTGGATGTGAGCGGGCTGTGGCGCCGTGGATCCATCCAGAGGAACACCCGCCTGCTTTCTGGTTCTGTGCAGCCTGGACTCAGGAGCCGGGCCCCCCTGAGGCTGCCTGCTCTGGTGGCTGCAGGCGAAGGCCCCCGCAGGCGGAGCAGCATTGCCCGCCTCAGGTAAAACTCACCTCAGAGCTAAACGCCAATTTGCTGTTTGTTGAATACAATTAACATTTATGCATAAAAAAGCGGGACATTACGAAATGTTGAAACCAACAATGACGGAGAAATACAACATTAAACATCACAAAATGCAGAAATTTCATAAAAAATGTATTCAGTGACAATCAGAAATAAGCAAATTGTATTTCATGTTCAACTTTCCAAATTGTACATCATTAATTATATTTGTTCAGATCTGAGATGAAAACAATAAAAGTTTTAGTTTAGTTTGATAAATCCCTAAATCAAAGTAAACACCTTAGATTATTTTTAAAGCATTCAAATGTTGATCAAACTGTTTTTTGTTTTTGTTTTCAGACACTAAATGTGAACAGGTCAGTGTTCTGTATGTACGATGTTTGGATTAATGATGAAGTTTTGGGCAGTTCCCATCCTAAAAAGAAGCTTCATTTAGTTGATTTTCAGGTATGGCAGAATGTTGAGCTGACCGAGCAGCCTTCCTCTTCTCGCTGGCTTCAGCAGCTCTGGAGTCTGTGACTCAGTGTAGGGCTGCACAATAAACCGCATTGGCAATATAATCGCAATTTAAAAAAAAACTATTTCCAAATCGCAGAGGTCTGCAATTTTTGGCTATGTAACAATTAATGAATTAAATACGTCCTTTAGGTGTCAGTAATTATGTTTAAAGTGGGTTTACTCTACATGTAAGGGAAGACAGTTGCAGCAGTGAGATAATCTAATTTTATTACTTGTTTTAGAGTTTATATAATCATACTGTTTTACCAGAAACTTTCAGGAATCTCACCACAGCATTAAGTTCTGGTCAATCAGTTTAATACATAGACTTTCTTATTGGTTGCACTTTATGTTCAACAAGGATTGATGTCCAACTCAACTAAAAGCTGTTCTCTTGAATAATATTCTGATTCATAATAACATTTAAAGTTATTTTTTAAACAGTCCTTGTTTACAAACATCTTTATCTAGAGGCATTTTTTGTTGCCTGTGGTTAATACAGAGAAAAGTCTAAATCAAATCGCAATTTTGGTTGAAATATATCGTAGGCAGAACACAATAATTTCTGCTGTGAGTTGAGACGCAGTGGCTCTTTTAGCACCTGATCTGCACAGCGATGAAACAGGTTGATTTGTTGTTTGTATATGTTTAAAAAACATGATAAATTAAACTGAAAACAAAATTGCATTAAATCACAATATTAAGATAAAAAAAAACTCAATTAGATTATATTCAATAAAAAAAGGCTCAGATTATTTTCCAAAATCGTTCAGCCCTAACCTAGTGGCCCGTTTGAACCTGATTAATCACCCGTACATCGTCTCCACTCGTCCTTTTTCAGTAAAAGCAGCTGTCAGATCCCAGGCTGGCTGCAGTTACACTCTGATTGTTTCCTCCCTGCCGTGTCCCAGCGCCATGACTTTATGTGAACCCGTCCCAACACCGCCGCACGGTCAGGTACCGGTGACCCGTAAACTGATCTGCACCTTTTTAAGTGGGAGAAATCTGAGTGACACATGAATGCACCACAGGGGCAGCCTGGTAGGTCTTCTGATGGCCTCCTCCAGGGACCAGAAGGTTCTGAGTGACCGAAGATGATGATGATGATCAATCAATCAAAGTTTATTTATGTAGCACCTTTCAATAATCCGTATGGTGCACAAAGTCCAAGCTAAAACACAAACAAAAAGATGAGACAAAACAGATAAAATATAAAAATGTGTAAGAAAACAACAGGATAAAAAGAGATAAAAACTAAAAAAGTGCAAAACAACACAATTCAAAACAGTTTTAAGAACTATATAGAAAAATACAGATATGCTATGTTGGTTATTAAATGCAAATGTGAGCAATTTTTTACCAAAGGATCATTTTTTTTACCAGAATTGCACATCAAACCATCCATCAGTGTAAAAAATCATTTTCTACGTCTGAAACCTCAGCGCCTCCATGCATTGCTGTGGCAGGCCTCAGTTAGTCAAGTTACCAGGCAGGAATGATTCCTGGTTCACGGACTGGAGATGAAATAACCGACTTGTATTTAAACCCAAGCAGGAATTCTAAATTCACAGACCAAGTCACATTTAACTCACCTGTTAATGTTTGCAGTCATTCAGGTGGAACTGATTTAAAATCTAAATCTTTGGCCGTTTCTGTTTAGATAACAGCTGAGAAGTTAAATTAGTTTATTTATGTAGCACCTTTCAACAATCCGTATGGTGCACAAAGTCCAAGCTAAAACACAAACAAAAAGATGAGACAAAACAGATAAAATATGAAAGTATGTAAGAAAATAACAGGATAAAAAGAGATAAAAACTAAAAAAGTGCATAACAACACAATTTAAAACAGTTTTAAGAACTATATAGAAAATTATAGAAATCCTGTGTTGGTTATTAAATGCAAATGTGAGTGATTTCTGCCAAAGGATAATTTTTTTACCAGAGTTGCACATCAAACCATCCATCAGTGTAAAAAATCAGGTTCTGCGTCTGAAACCTCAGCGCTGTGACAAATAATTTACCCCTTTACACGTTTCTTTTGTCTCCATCAAAGAAACTTTCATATCAACGACATTTTGAGTTTAAAAATCGTTTTGCTGTTTGCCTCCCCAGCGTCAGCGAGCCGTCCCTCCTCTCTCCGGGTCAGGAGGTCCCGTCAGAAGGATCTTCCGGGACCCGTCGCCTCGGCGTTTTACAGATTCGACCTCCACTTCCTGTGCCCATGAGCAAGGCCTCCACACTGCCGTCCTGCAAGAACTGCACGCCAGCGGCCGGTCGAGACCAGCAGCATCTGCATCTGCAGAGCTGCGGCAGGCCGGCCTACATTCAGTTCTCCCAGGCCATCCGGCCCGTCCTCCGGCCCGGACCGCTGAGGCGTCACTCACACAACCCGGCTCTGAGCTCAGAGACGCTGCTCCCCGACCAACGGCGCCGGGACTCCTCGTCCTCCCAGGGAGAAGCTCTGTCTGTGGTGGGGAGGCCGTGTTTCCTGGGCTGCAGCCAGCGGCCTGCTGCCTCTGCTGCTGCTGCTGCTGCAGGACCTCCGGGTCGGGCTCAGCTTCACGTCTTTCTGCCCAGCGAGGCTGAGGGAGAGGAGGGAGACGGGGAATCTGTGGACGAAGGCTTCATGGATGAACTGGACAGCAGGATAACGAGCCTGAAACCTCAGCAGGAGGTCCAACAGACCCTGGCAAACCACTCTTAGGTTCTACCTTTTAGAAAGCAGCAGATGGAGTTTACCGGGTTTCTCTAATCTGGTAAGATTTCACGGCACAGAACCAGAGACATTGAGCTTCTGGACCTCGACCCGATTAATCACCTGACCTCTTAACGAGAAAATGTGCAAATAATAAATATTGGTTATTCACAATCCTCCTTGTGGTCACATCATTAACCTTATAACTCCAAGTCTATCAATTATTTCTGAGACCTCTTCAACAAAGTCAGTATTTTTCTGAACATACAATTTACAACGTACAAATTAATGTATTTTACACATCCTATATAAAAATGCAGAAAATATGAGGGAAATTTATTTTTTGTTCTTACGCATCAATTATAATACAAAGAAACGAAATACAAAATTACATTTTACTTTTTTAAAGAATTTTTTTTATAGCTCTGTTAAAAATGTGACGTTTGCTCACGCCTGTATCAGATTTTAAAGGGTTAAAAATGAAACTTGGATAAACGTCCAAAGGCAAAAGCTGGAAGAATAAGAAAAATAAATGGAAGTTTATGTCATACTGGCAGAGAAAATGATATTGTCATGATGCAGATGCTGTTAAATACAATAAACTAACAGTTTGTAGATTCTGACTTTGTTCTCAGAATTCTGAGAAAAAAGGCAGAATTGAACAGACTTTTATTTAATTTTTTTGAATGGCCGTAATCCTCTTCCGTAGGAACAGGTCCAGACTGCTTTACTAAATCTGATCCAAGTCTTTGATGGAGCGTTTGGCTTTATTTAGTAATTAGTCTGAGGACAACACGCTCTGACGTTTGGGTAAATCTGCTGGAAGTTCCACGTCTAAGAAGATTAGCAGCTGTCTTCAATATTATTAAACGTGAAAACTTTCTCTCTGCTGAATGAAGAACTTTACCCGTCCCAGACTGCCAGGCAGCAATAGTTGCTCCTTTAAGGTTATTGCTGATGTCTTTCCTTCTTGGCATTGAGTGAACAGTAATGTCTGCTTCAGAACCACAAACTGCTGCTGGTAGACGGTCACACTGATGGTGGCTAATTTATGCATTACTGAGTCAGTCAGTGACAAGATGATGGAACTATGCATAAATAATTAAAATAAATGTATCTTATATAGCTGTTGTTGTTTACATTGAATAAGAATACAAAAATGTTTTGCGTTAGATATCCTGTTAGGATATTTACGTAAAAAAGTATTTGGTAAAAAAAAAAAAAATCTCATGTTTTGAGTTACTGATCATTACATCTGATTTGATATTCTAAAATTATGGTATTAGACAAATATATATTTTTATACACTACTTCTGGTATGTGACAGATTAAAAGAAAGAATATAAACAAAATAACGAGTTCAAGGACCACTTTTCTCAACATTAAACTTATGGACCAGATACTTAGAGCAGGTATATTGAGAGAGAGAAACACTGCAGCAGCTTTTGATTATTCTACTGATCGATTGTATCGATAACCTTAAAACATACTTTCCATTAATCTAACAAGAGATATTATAAGTAGATTTAAATCTCAATAAACAAGCGATTTGTATATTGATCTGTTGATTCAATATCTCCATCACAAAATACACAAGTATTATCATCAATAGCAAAACCACATCTGAGAAATTCTTTTGAGTTTTGAAGTGAACTTCCTCAGCTTTTGGAGGAATGGGAAGATTTAAGTAATTTGTTCAGTTGTTTTTCTTTTGATCAGATGAGAATATTTATGAAACAGAATTTGGATTAGAAACAAAGGGAAACAAGGTGCTGGTAAAAAAAAAACCTAATATCAGAATTTTTGAGTTTCTTTGTAATGTTGTGTCCATTAATCAAAAGACTAGGAAGGAAAGGAATTTTAAAATCAGGGTTTTGAAAAAAGACTTTTTGCAGTGCACAGAATATTTGGAATATTTTTGAATAAATAGGATTAAATGAAAATTATTCGTACCACACCCCATGGCAGTAGGTGGCGGTAATGCACACCTTTGTTTTTTGGCAAACTCCACGAAGAAGAAGCAGCAGAAGAAGAAGACGAAGAAGAAGAAGTTACTCCAGCAGCTTGTTTGGACAAAAACGCGGATTTTATCATGTCTTTGATTGATTTTTGCCGTTTTTGCAACGCGAACATGAGGAATAAAGGCACCTTGTGCAACACCATGTTGATCTTTGAACCAAGTCGAAGATCTAATGAGAAAACCGTGTTCGACAGGTTAGCGGACATCGGCTGCCACTTAGCCAAGGATGATGAGTCCAAGATCAAGCGGGTTTGTAGGACGTGTTTTCGGCATCTAAAGCGCATGGAGGCCAGCTTCAACACGTTGAGGCGATGGAGAGACAGAGAGGCGGAGCCGCCGGAAGAGGAGCCCTCACCTGGACGCCAGGGAGACTTTACGCCAGGTGTGAAACTACCGAGACCGCCCCAAGACAGACTACGACAAAGTTCTGCAGGCGTAAGTGCAAAACTCATTCCAGATCTACTTTTTAAAATAATAATTTAACGATGCAGGGATTTGCTTACTGCCCACAACTTACAGGTAGCTTTTATGGATGGGGAGGTTAGTTTAGACAGAATTTACCGTGGCGTGATATAATTAAGTATATCTTCCTAGTACGTACCTATGAACAAATGATTGTCTGACATTGTGCACATGTTGTCATAAATGAGTCTGTGGGTATTTGCGCGGACCTTTCCTTGTGATTTTGAGATGACATCAAGTAGTTCCGACAGCTCAGGTAAAAAGTTCAGAGGAAATTAGTATGAGTAGCAGGGTGTCTGCCACATGGTATGGACTACAGGTGTAACAGTAATTAATCCTGCCGCGTAAAACTGGAATTATTTTTGTTTTTAAATTATTTATTAGTCTAAGGACGAAAGGCACCTTATGCAACATTATGTAAAGTTTTTAATCGAGTCCAAAACCGTGTTAGACAGATTAATATATTAATATTTATGTATCTTTATAGATGTATATATCACTGTATGTTTAGGGTTTGTAAAAAAAAAAAAAAAAATACTGTCAAAATCCATTAAGTATTTGGCGAGTTTTGCTTGAATATTTGCTGTGCTACTGAGCAGAACTGCTGACCGCCCCAAGATGGCGGCCCAACACTCGTCAGCGCCCAAAGGCGATAACGGTCGATGCGGGGGTGTTGCGTCACAGTAGGAGGGAGGCAGAGCATTTCTGCTCAAAGTTGAGATAAATGGCTCCTTTAGCAAATAATCTGCTCAGCCGTCAGGATCTGTTAGTTTTTTAAGCAATATAGAAAATGTCTAAGCCGCGAAAATGTATTTTCGGCTGCGAGAGGTCTCGGACTTTGTTCAGCCTTCCTAAAGAAGAGCCCAAACGCCGGAAGTGGTTGGATTTTATTTTTGGGGGCGCGCCACAGACCCGCAGGCTCGTGCTTGTGTGTGACCGCCACTTCATTGATGACTGTCTGGTGGATCTCGGCCTGTACCAAAGCGGCTTGTCCGGGAGATTAATTCTTACAACTGGCGCCATTCCTTCTATAAAACAACCCGATGGAGAGACCAGAGCCGTGAGTAAACCAAACCGCTTGCTGAGTAACACAGTGATGTCACAGTAAAGGCATGACGTCAGAGTTCTGCCCGAAAGACAAATGAGCAATAATAAAAAATAAAAAAAAACTCATTCTAGCCGTTTGTTTTCCACGTAGCCTCTCTCCCATTCGCGTTTGGACCACTGAGCTATAATTATACACTGGAGTGCTGATTTTGCCAAAAAACTGAAGTCACTGGCCGCCATCTTGCTACTCCCTATCTCTCACAGAATCCCATAGGATTTGGTTGCAACAACAAGCAGTTTTCTGGCTGTGTGAAAACGTTTCACAGGTAATTCTACAGTCAGTGGATGTACTAACACTGTCAACTACTAGGAAATTAGGTGCTGAAATATTTTACATGTTATTCATATTAAATATATATATGTATATATATGAATACACATATGTAAATATATGTTTTTGTATATTATGTATATATTTATAAATGTTAAACATATATATTTAAATGAATTAAATGCAAAATATTTCAGCACATGACTTTCTCAGTACTTGATATTTTTTAGAACATAACATAAAACTATTTGGCATTTGACATTTTAAAAGTCTTAAGTCCCCCCTGAACTTGAGAAAATCCTCGTTATTCGATGCTGTAGTGCACATCTTCCCTAGTTACTGAGGGGAAATAGGGAGTACCAATATGGCGGCTGGTGGCTTCAAAGCGACTCGTTCAAACAGACGGTGATTAGCACTCCAGTGTATTATATAGCTCAGTGGTTTGGACCCGTTTCTACTCACTCGTGTAAAAAATTAAGGCCTGTGATTGGCTAGTTTTCCGGAAATCCCGCATCCTGAGAATACTGTTTTCTTCCTGGTTGTGGCTAGTAGGCTAATGTAACAAAGCATCTTTAGGCTAATCTCTGTTTTCTCTTGGAACTGGTTACCTGTAAGCAAAGTCATCGTTAAATAACTTTAAAGTTTAATACAATCATGAAAACTATTGTACTTTAATATGTTTTGCCACCGTTACTAGCTAGCTACAACCAAGAAGAGAACCAGAGAAGACCCCGCATTAGCTGCCGGGGTGCATCAAACCCGGCCGCCATCTTGGAGAGGTCATCCTACATGGCTAAACCAAAACAGCGGAAGATGCTTCAGCACCGTGTGGCACATTTTTGTTTAAATCGTCGGACTATTGACGTCACGGTTCGCGGGATAGCGTTCCCAAGTAAGATGAACATGTTATTGTTTTTATTTTGTGAATAGACTATAACTGAATTTATATCCACCAGTGAAATGCTAGTTAATGTTAGCTTTAATGTTTGGTCCTGGTGTTACATCGCCCAGCTATGAAGTCTAACCGAGATTTTGTAATTCATATAAAGTCTCAGTTATTCTCTAACATTGGTTTAGATTATATAACACAAGCACAGCACTGTAGAAATAAAACAAATATTACTGTTCTAACATTCAGTCCTGTGGTCCAGACTGTGTTATTCGCATGTAATTCTTTCACCCTATCAAAAGTAAGATGGCTCTGGTGTTTCATATCCACCACAAATGATAACATCTGACTGGAATAGGTTTCTAACAAGCTTACTCACAATTTTAGGAGCTTTGGTTTATTATCAGCAGATATGCATCAAAATAGGAGTTTTGTTCAAGTAAGGTTCTAATTTTGAGGATGAAAAATAGAACATGGCAAGTATAATGAAGAAAATAAGATTGAGCTCCTTTTTTGTAAAAAAAAATAAATAAATAAAAATTGTGTGTAGACACTCCCAATTCTCCCGTTTTGCTTTTTGAAGGTTTGCCAAAGACGAAGAGCTGGGAAACATCTTTAAGGACATTTATGGATTCATCCGTGCAGCATTTCAAAAAGGATGATTTGGACGGGTCGGATTGTCCGACGTAAAGATGGCATTAGTCTGTATCGAAATTCAGCTTCCCGGTTCACCTACACAGAGTAAGTAAGTGTATCATCATAAGTCTATCAGCATGAATAAATCTATACATTTTATTATCACTCAGAGTGAGATACGCCTCTGTGTGTTTATGTGTACAGGTAACCATATACTGTAAGGTTCATATTCATTATGCTTCTTCATTTTAGCTGGAGACGTGCAGGACTGCAGTAACCTCCAGAAGAGATGAGGACAGCCTGTCTGTGGCCTCTCAGGATGCTACACAAGTGTTATTAATCAGGCCTGGGTGTGGCCAGAGAAGGTGAACTCAGGTGTGATAAACAACAGTAAAGTTATTATTGTTGGTTTGGGTTCATTTTCTCCATTAATAATCAAAACCATCTAAAAATTGCAATATATCTTTACTTGTGTTGTCTTTGACTGATATAAAAATTTTTTTTGATGCTCTGAAATACGTAAGTGTGACTAACTGTAAAAAAATTAATCTTAACTTTTTCACAGCACTCTGCGCTGCATAAGTTAAATAATAAACTGTTCCTAAAACCATGGATGCAAATAAATTATCTGCCCTGGTTACCATTTTGGTTCTCAGTCTGCATCCCTGTGATGGGAGCGCAACAATTTGGTGATAACCAGAAATTCACTTCCATACTTTGAAGCAACACGGTTATGCTTTCATTACGGTGCTTTCTTTGGGGTGTCTTGCCTGATCGGAGTAATAAAGCCTTTTTCTTTTTTTTTTTTTTCTTTTGCAGATCTTTGTCTGTCGTCGTCGGATTTGTTAAAAACATCGAGACGTTGAAGTTCTGCCAAGATCACTCGGAGCTCCTATTTAGCATCAGGTAGGATTGATGTTCTCTTAATTCCAATATTCTTAAAGATATAATTAAAGAATGTCTTTGAATGTTATGTTCAGTGAGTAATGCATGTGTAGTGTGTCTGTTTTCAATAAAAGGTGGCTGTAGTGACCATCTGCAAGCCAGCTCCAGGCCGTCTTCCATCGTGGTTCAGTGTGGTGCCTCACATGGTGAGACAGGAGGTGTGGCAGCCCAAGATGTCCCCGCCTGCTGAGGAGGAGTCCTCTGCTGAGGAGGAGTCCTCTGCTGAGGAGCTCCCATCTCCACCCACCAGCATCTGAGCTGCTGTGTGAGACCGCAGTCTGACTTCGCTGCTCGGGTGGACAACGCTCTGGTCTGCTGTCAGGCGGATTCTGCTGAAACCTGCCGTGACGCGTGTTGTGCGAGCTGTACTGGTCCGACTTAATGAGGTTTGGTGAGGACATTGTTACTTATACTGTATATTTGTTCATTATGCTGTATGTTAGTTTCCTTTTCTGCGTTTATCTCCTCTATCATTAAACTTTTACTTGTTTTGTAGAAGCTGCTTTACGGTTATAGTGAAGTTTGTTGTTGCACAGAAACAGAGTTTGAAATAAACGGTACAACGTCTCCTTGTTCTTGTCCTTTAGTCGGTGATTAGACTACTAGTTAAGTTATTTTACGTTAGGCTACTGATCTTAGTTAAGTTGTGGTGCTGTTGCCACCTACTGGCCTTTCTTGGTATCGCTGTGTTATCTGTAGTCTCACTATACTGTAACCCTGTGTTCACTCCAGAAGCTAAAACATGCCATTACCATTTAATTTACTGTCAAAGCGCCTCAGTTTTGCATAAATGTTGAATTTTATTCAGTTGCTCTAGTTGCCCAATTTTTATTGCTTTACTCGTTTTGGTTACGCTTTATTTAGAGAGGCTAACATGATGACATGCATCATGGAAATTAATAACACTTTTTCAGAGGTCATTGTCATTATGCCTCTGTTATGTAAACGCTGATGCTGGGCTACAGACGTTAGAAAAAAAACACCGACCCCCACTAAGACTAAGAACGTAGAGAACATGGACCCGGTTCTGAAGTCCTCACTAAGACTAAGAACATAGAGAACATGGACCCGGTTCTGAAGTCCTTCCATGGCTCCCTGGATCTCAGAGAATAGACTTTAAAATCCTTCTGTTAGTCTATAAATCCCTGAATTAGCACCTAAATACATCACAGACTTGTTATCAGTGCATCAACCCTCCAGACCACTCAGGTCTTCTGGCTCCAGCCTGCTCTGCAGAACCAGAACCAGAACCAGACATGGAGAAGCAGCATTTAGTTCCTATGCTCCACTGATCTGGAACAAACTCCCAGAAAACTGGAATTTTTTTTAAAATCAAGATTAAAAACACATTTGTTTAGGATTTCCTTCGACTGTTCTAGTTAAACTCTCTTTTACTGAAACATCATTAGTTTAAGTTTGTAGTCCAACTGTTTTTAATATTTGATTTTAGTTTTCATTATCTTGTTTTACTCTTTCATTTCTTGTACATTTTATTCCACCTGTCTTTTATTCTGTTTTTATTTTCCTATATTTTAATCATGTAAAGCATTGTCTTTGTACTGAAGTGTGCGATGCTAATAAATTTGCCTTGCCTTGAAAAGTAGCCAATCACAGGCGGTTTACTTTCTCCAGAGGGTACCGCCCTCAAACTAACGACGTTTTACCTGAGCGAGCAGAAACGGGTCCACAAGCGAGTGGGAGAGAGGCTACAACAGCGTGGAAAGGATCCACAGACTCATAATCCGTATGAATTCAGCTCTCTGAGCAGCAGCCCTTCACTGTCCTGGAAGACGGGCGGCCATCACCGGTCTACATAGAGCGGTGGTGGCCGCCCCCTCCAGGAAGTACCCACCATGACCGCCGCCTCTGCCCGGTAGATGACACGTGCGATCATTTCTGCTCGAAGTTGAGATAAAGGCGGCAACTTTTCTGGTTTTTTTTTTTTTTAGCAATATGAAAATGTCAAAGTGAAGAAAAGGTGTTTGCTGCTGTGAGACGTCTCTTTGTTCAGCCTCTGACCGTCGCCTGGTGACCCTCGGCCAGAGCAGATCGTCTTGGACTGTTTGATTCACAAACTTTGTGTGTAATACGCTTTTCCATTATTTCCCGATACAGAACGGACAAACCTGTGGATAGTTACTCTCTTTATGAACATAAGCCTCTATACTATAGTCGTCCACGTTTTACTAGCCTGTTTACAAAATGCTGCAGCCGCTCTAGGATGACGTCTAAATGGACGGCTCCCTCACAGGGAGAGGCGGCGGCATGAAGGCAAACTTCTTTCTTCTGGGTTGAAAATAAATAATATTGCATAACAGATACTCAGTGGTGCCAAAGGCAGTACTTCATCTCATAGTTACCTATAGTTGACTTTGTTAGGCTTAGTTTGAAAGTGATGAGTGAGGTTAATATGAAAAATGTAGATACAAGTAAACCAATAAATTAATTACATTTAGGAATTAGTAAATGTATTATTAACTCAGCCAAAATATTTAGTATTGGTTTAAAAAAAAAAAGAAAATAGTTCCTTGGTGGACACCAGAATGTTTAACAGCAATTAAGCAGCAGAATAAGGCTTTTAAAACACTTAAGAAAATCATTTGCTTCCAAAATCGAATTAATTATAACAGGAAACAGGCAGAAGTTAGAAAAACTAGAAGAAATGCTAAAAGGGATTATTGGAAGAAATATTATGAATCGTTTAGGGAAAAATACTGCTTTAGACAGAGTTTGGAATACTATTAGAAAATGTCGGGAAGTTCAAAAGAATATTTTTCCCAGTAATAAAAGATAATGGAAATATAATAGATAATAAAAGTAAAGCTGAGTTATTAAAGGTTTTGCAAAGATACATAGTACAGAGAATATAAATAACAAAGAAATAAGAGGCTGTGAAATTACATTACAGAGAAATATTGAATTGGTCCATAATGATGAAGATTGTGAGGATTTTATTAATATGAAGTTTTCTTTGTTAGAATTAAATAAAGCATTGAAGAATTCCAGTAAATCTACTCCTGGTAATCAAATTAGTTATAGTATGTTAAATAATCTTAATGATGTGAGTAAAGAAATATTGTTAGAATTATATGATAAGGTGTGGGAGGAAGGGATATTACCTGATAAATGGAAGGAAGCCATCATTATACCCATTGGTAAACCTGGTAAAGATCCTAATTCAGCTGAAAGTTATAGACCAATACCTCTAACATCATGTATAGGTAAAATTATAGAAAAAATGGTAAATAACAGATTATTTTTTAGAATGTAAAGGAAAGATTAAGTCTTTTCAATTTGGATTTAGAAAAGGCAGAAGTACAATAGATCCTGGATTATGTCTGGAACATGAAATTAGATGGGCTCAGATTAATAAGGAGAATGTGTTAGCAGTCTTCCTGGATGTGGAAAAGGCTTATGACATGTTATGGAAAGAAGGGTTGTTGATTAAAATAAAACAAATAGGTATAAGGGGTAAAATATTTAGATGGATAAAAAGTTTTTTAACTGAAAGAAGTATTAGAGTAAAAATAGGTGGGGAAATAAGGTCAAAATATCAAGTTGAAAATGGTACTCCCCAAGGTAGTATAATAAGTCCTATTCTATTTAGTATAATGATTAATGATATTTTTAGTAGTATAGATAAATCCTTCTGTGTCTCATTGTTTGCAGATGATGGTATTATTGGAAGAGGGGGAAAAATATAGAATTTGTAAATAGGAAACTACAAGAAGCATTACAGCGTGTAGAAGCTTGGGTTTTAGAATGGGGTTTTAGATTCTCAACATCTAAAACTAAATTTGTTGTTTTTACAAATAGGAAATTAAATATTAATGTAAATCTCAAATTATATGGGGATGTTGTAGAAAGGATAGATCAAATTAAGTATTTGGGTATTTGGTTTGATTAAAAGCTTACATGGAAGATACATATAGATAAAATAGTTGAAAAAAGTAAAAATTTTTAAATATAGAGATGTTTGAGAGGCAAAGATTGGGGAGCAGATAGGAAAGCATTAAAGACGGTATATATTGGACTAATTAGATAATTATTTTATTATGGTTGTATATTATACAGTTCAGCTTCAAGTAGTTTACTAAATAAAATAGATAGAATACAATATCAGGCATTAAGACTTTGTTGTAGAGCGATTAAAACTACTCCAGTTTCAGCTCTACAAGTGGAGATGGGTGAGATGCCACTGGAGCTCAGGAGAGAACAACTAGCCATAAATTACTGGATAAATACTAACGGCCATAGTGAAATTCATCCTCCACGTTATGCTGCAACCTTGTCAAGAAAAAGAAAGGAAACAAATTAATAGTTTTGGATGGACAATTATAAATAAAGTAAAAGATGTAGGAATAGATAACTCTTTAATTAGTCCTGTTGTTGTAATTCCTGCTATTCCATCATGGATCTTTGGACAGGCTGAAGTTGATTTAAACTTATTGAGAAAAGGGAGACAGTTAGAAAAAAAGGAGGTGGAAAGTTATATATATATATATATATAAAAAGAATATTCAGAATATATACAAATTTATACAGATTACATTTAGCATTTGTAATCCCAGATTTAAATATAACAGATAAATTGGCAGTATATACATGGGAATTAATGGCTATATTAATGACTTTAGTATGGATTGAGGAAACAAGAGAGATGGAGGTTTTAATTTGTTCAGATTCAAGTAGTATTCTAGAGTTTAATTCAGAATTAAGGCAAGATATTATATTGGATATTTTTCACTCATTTTTTAGGATTAGAAATGGTGGTTCTCATGTTAAATTAGTTTGGATTCCTGCTCACATTGGTGTTATAGGGAATGATTTGGCTGATAGTTTAGTAAAGAGTGCTGTGAAAAAGGTTGTTGTTGATTTCAGTATTAAAATAAGTAAAAATTAGATAAAGAATATTATTAAATTGTATTTCAAGAAGAAATGGCATGAACAGTGGGATAAAGGAGGGAATCCTAGGTTTTATTATAGTATTCAAAAAAGGTTGGAGAACTTAGAAAATGTAATAGAATTAAAAAAGAAGATATATCTAGAATATGATTCGGACATACAGGATTAAATAGTACTCTTAAAATTATTAATAAGCATAATACAGGGTGCTGTAATTGTTGTGGGAAATTAGAAACAGTACAACATATTTTTTTAGAATGTAATAAATATGCTCGGGAAAGAGAGATGTTGCGTAGAGAGTTAGGCAGGGAAAAGAAATTAGATATAAGGGAATTATTTCAGAGCTCATCTGGGGATAATGTAGTTTTTGGGATTTTTTTTTAGTTTTCTAAGAAGAACGGGTATTTCGGGGAGAATATAATAGATTGTCTGATCCATACTCCATTCTGGAAGGTGGCGGTAATGCACCTATAAGTTGTTTGCCAACCGCCATTAAAAAAGAGAGAAGAAGAAGACCGATGATGTCGTTCGTTGACAACAGTTGGCATGGCAAGAAGTTACTTCCTGGTTGCAAACTCGCTTTTCTCGAACACAAATAGGCGGAATAAACATGGTTAAAGTGTGTGTGGCGTATGGTTGCTCAAACACCAACAAGAATAATGTCTCATTACACACATTTCCGAACCCGAAACGTCCCGGAGGTGAGACAATCCTCGCTGAATGGAATCGCCAAGTACGGAGAACGCGGGCGAATTGGGTCGGCCCATGGAAATCCCACGGCACTTATGCCTGGAATTCATGTGTCATTTGTAGTGACCATTTCACAGCAGATTGTTTTCAAGTGAAAAATAGTGTGGCGATGGAAATAGGCTTCAAAACAAAGGCGCTACTGAAGCCTGACGCCGTTCCAACAATCTTCAAGAGGCCTTCAGGTACCGGTCGGCCACACCAGTCAGATTCATCGTCGACTCGACGGCATGGCGGGGCCAGAAAAAAACGTAAACATTTACAGGTACGTTGGTTTTCTAACTCAAAAAAATCTAACTTATTTTTTGTTATTGCTATTTGATCACCTGAAAATGCCTAAAATATAATATTTACTTATTAATTCAATTCAACCACGCTCGATAACAGAATTTAGCACAATTATTTTAAATTTGGAAGTTCAAATAGAAAGGAGTGCGTCTAGAGCAGCTTTATCTGCTTTTTTTCTCTCTATGTGGCTGGATGAAACGGCGATAAAAATGCTAAAGTAATAAAAATCGCGAGAATGTTACAGTAAGTTGGGCGCAGAGTGTGGAAGAACCGCTGCTTCCGAAACGGATCAATACGGAGCAATACCACCGGAACAGGTGGGGGCGCTGTTGAGTTTGTAGTACAACATGTAAACAAAATCACGAAGAAGAAGAAGAATTCTGGGCTTTAAACAATGGCGGGATTCGAGGAACAACTTGCGGAGCTTGTCCGCAACTACCCACACATATGATGTTTCGTGTCCGGGGCACAGGGACTAACAAAAAGTTTAAGTACTCTGAAAGGATCGTTAAAAAGTCGTTATAATGGTCTATTGTACTGCTGCCAGTTGTAAGAATGGCTTTGGGTCAGGAAAAGGAATGTTTAATTATCCGAAGGATCCGGTTTTGCGTCAAATTTGGATCCGGAAAGTGAACAGATTAGACGAAAAACAACCGGACAACCTGTGGCGTCCGAGCCGATACAGCAAACTGTGTTCGGATCACTTCACGGCAGATTCTTTTGTCGTCAATCCTGCTCTCGCAGCATCAGTTGGATTCAAAATACAAAAGTTGCTGCTTAAGCCAGATGCCATCCCTACCCTGAATTTGGGCAACGCCGAACCCACGGGCACGGGGAAAAAACGTCTGACGTCGGCCTCCGAAAAACGTCAACGAGTTGAGGTAAGATATTCAGTTGCTTATATAAACATTCACGAATTACTGCCCGTTAATTGATATAAATTAAGAAATAAAGCAGCATCAGACTTTAAATTTTAATTTATATTTAATAAGACCTAGCTGTGCCTATAATATAGCATACATAGGTCTCCTCATGCAGGCTTATGTTATTTGATATATGTAAAAATTAAAACTTATGCAGCCTT
The DNA here is from genome assembly GCF_011125445.2 of Fundulus heteroclitus. Classification (NCBI taxonomy): domain Eukaryota; kingdom Metazoa; phylum Chordata; class Actinopteri; order Cyprinodontiformes; family Fundulidae; genus Fundulus; species Fundulus heteroclitus. Next base: position 39,413,156 of record NC_046373.1, read on the forward strand.
TGAGTCGACATTTTTAAGCTGCAAATTTCTTGAATTGATAAAAAATTAAATGGCTAAACAGCCTACAACTTTGCCTTATTAATTGAAGTCTAGTCTAGTCTATATGCCCATGTAGGTTTTATTATAGTATAGGCCTTCAAGGGCAGCCTATAGTATTTCCCATATTTCTAATATTCTGTATAACTATAGGCCTATCATATTCCAGGCTGAAGAGTAGGATATATATATATATATATATATATATATATATATATATATATATATATCTCGGCTCAAAAGCATATGGCTGGACACGGCACTCTAAGTTTTTAACATCCAATTGGCTAGCTTCGTATTTGTCCTCATTTAAGGTTAAAAACTCCATCGCAAAGGTGAATAAATATTGACTCGCTATGTAAAATGACTTCTTCCTGATATCGTGTTTGACTAACCTGACGTCACCATAGACATTATAAAAGTAGACGCCTGGTTGGGTGGGTTCTGCCTATGATGCCGATGCGTCAGAGCGTCCGCCATGTTGAATGTGGCAAATCCGCTGTTAGACTGAGTCACTTAAACAGCATCAGAGGGACTTTAATCTCAGAATATACTTTATATTCGTAATATTTTTATTTTTGTAATATTCCGAGTTTATTTCCGTTGCCCTTTGGCTTGATTCTCCTGACTTTATTTTCGTTAAGAATAAAAATAATTATAAGAATCTAACCTGGCCCTATTACTCCAGGACTAAGATAGTTCTGCATACTGTGACTATTCTGAAAATGTCCCCCTTAATTCTCATAATATGACGTTTTTCTTTTCAGGTGCTGTTGCAGCTGTCAACACTTGCAGAGTCTGCAAAATTTTGTATTCACTGTTTAGGTCATAATTATTAACATTAATTAAACGTAATGGTTGAAGAACCAAACTCAGTGAAGTCCATTTCCTATTTCTAAATTTCCTCGGCTTCGGTTGAAAGAGCAAGCCTAAATAATAATAATCAACTGAATTAAATTGGAATTCATACAATACCAACTCCGGCTACAGCCTCGCTCAGGTCCGGGTTATAAGTAACATTCCAGGAACACATAATGCTGAGACACTGTGGTTTGTGCTGAATGTACATCTTTTTCTTTCATGTGCTGTTTTGGTGAATTACAGCCGTCATAAACGATGCCAGGCAATCACTAGTTTCCTTGTTTACATCTGAACTGGCAGCCAGAACAGCGATTATAAACCCAGATTCCAATTATACACCAGCAACCCATTTCGTTTATTCTCCTAAAATGTTTTTCTCAGTCTTAATCGAATCGAAACAGACGCTAGCGCTGTCTTTCGTGTTAAAATCATCACTTTCTGACTCGCCATGTGAACTCCATTGTACTCTCTGTACTGTAGCCTGAGCTGCGTCATCGTACCACGTGACCCACACTGTGGATTTTCTGCCTAGCCATCGAGGGCCCACTTTTAGTCCTCAAAAAACATCTTTAACAGCGCAATCACGATCTTAATGCCAAATTTTTTGAAAATATGGTTACTAATCCATTGGTTTCCGAGTTGGTCGATCTCAGAAACAAGAATTACTTTAAATAAATTATTAAACAAACACCATTTTCAGTCCAGGCCTTATTAATAAGCTGCTAGTGAAATCAGTTATTCTATAAAGTGCTTTAATGGAGTGAAAAGTTGTGCACATGACTCAATTTCCACATTTTTATAGCCTGTTGATGAAATTTGGAAAGTTGTAATTTTAACTCTTAGTTGACTAAAATAAGTGTTTTTATAGGGCATTAATAACTGTGATGAATTTGGGACCTAAAACCAACGATTTCCAGTGGAGAATAAAAGGTTGCTCCCATAAATGGATGAATTTTGACACAGAACATAGATCTACAATTATAATGATGGTCAATAATGAGTATATAATTAAACGCGATTTAACTGTTTCAGCATAGATACATTTGAATATTTATTTTTTCATATTTAAATTTAATATTTTAAGGAATTGGCAAGTTACTTTGTAAAAGTGAGAAGAATAATTTGTGATAACATGGATACAATTTGACGCTACAAGTTTTTTTCTTTGTGTTTGAGTTTGTTCACAAATGCATCTCAGCACAAAATGGCTAATTATCCATGATCGCTTCTAAACTCAGCCAATTCATCTTGGGGTCCCGTCCCCCAGATTCCAACAAATCTGGATTCAAAAGACATTACTGCTGGTAATGACCTCGACAGGAATGATGGGGCCCAAATCAAATTCTGCTTAAGGCCCCATGCAACCTTTGGGTCAGCCTTGCAGAAAATGTGGGAAGGCAGCCGGGGGTCAGACACAGAAAGACAGAATTGAATTAAATATTGTTTTTGGAGGAAGATGTAGACCTAGGGGTCACCAACATGGGGCCTGCGGGTACCGAGTAGTGCCTGAGGACCACATGTGGCACCCATGAGCCTGTTCTAAAAAATAAAAAAGCATACAGTCCACCAGTGAGCTGCATCTAAAACATAATTTTATTCTGTTACTCTTCCTGTTTATTCACACTTGCATCTATATAGATTTAAAAACGACAGCATCTATAACAAAGCATGGAAAAATATGTTTATTTTACATAAAGTTAAGATGAACTCTTCTAGTTCAAAGGTACAGGTAGCCCTTCATATGACACACCTGTTAAGTAGCTCTGTTTCAAAATAGTTGGTGACTAAAAGTAGACAAAAAGTAAAATTTAATTTCTTTGTGAAAAAAATATTTTTAACTGTTTACATTTGTGGATTTAATTGCTGGGAAGAAAAATCATTAGATTAATAAAATATAATTTAATCTGTTTTTCATTTTCTCCAGGTATAAATTAAATGTGGTTTTTACCTCAGGTTGTGGATATATTTACACTTCCAGAACAGGTAGACGGCAACCTTAGGGTGACAAATTATTAATTTAAAAACTTGTTTGTTTTTCTTTTTACGCAAACATGGAGAGAAAACGTTAAAAAAATAAACAGCCGATGAACTGAATCTAGCCCACAATGACGTCACAAAGCCGATGTTCCATTTTCCGCCGCTTGGTGGCGGTAATGTGTGATTTCTCCGCGTTACCTGCCGACATTAAACGCCAAGAAGAATGTGAAGAAGCGTTCTGCAAATGCCGTGCGAGGGGATAAATGCAAAAGTAGTTTTACACATTTAGAGCCGACTAGAGGACAAAACGCTGCATCTCTGACCGATTCTGGTGCAAACATGGCGGAAGCAGGGGACGGAGCCGAGCAGCAGGCCGGCCTTGAGGTCCAGGCCGGCGGCGCGGTAAGCTACAGTCTGCACGCTGCGACAAGCTCCATCACGGCGGGCCCAGATACACCCAGCAGGGGCACAAGTCGGTCTGAGGAGGCAGAAACGGTTTAATCTGGCCGGAGAGCGCAGATACTGGGAGCTAACGGCATCCAAGATGCTAGCTTAGGTTCGGAGGCCGTCGGCCAGCAGCTGGTTCTGTTTGCTCATGTGCGGCTTAGATGTTTAACGAACAAACATGGCTGAAGCAGAAAATGTGCATTTCAGGCAGAGAAAAACAAAGAAATGATGGTCAAACAGAGCCTGCAACCGCTGCAGCAGAGCTAACTGCTATCGCGAGATTACAAGATATACATACGTGTGGGGGGAAAAAATCACAATAAAGGCAAACATACACCAAACGTTTGTGTTTCATATCTGTTCTGCACAACCACTGATGTTTTATTTATCCATGTTGTTTTCCACTCTGATACTGGTTTCATTGTAAAGTTGGATTGTGACCACAACGGGAGATCTCGCGAGCGCTTCTGGACTATGGGGGGGGGGGGGGATAACTGATTCATGACCCCGATTAGTTGATTTATGACCACTAGTTTAGAGAGAATTAGTTAAATTACTTACTTTTTGCTTAATCTATCTACTGAAATCTGTTGGTAGCTGAGAATCAGAATATTTTTGATTTTAAATAGACATAGTTGAATAACACATCCATAGTAAGTCACTGTGAAGCAAAATTCAGATCAGTGGGGGTTTGTGACATCAAATGAGGTGGTTATAAATAATTGGATTATTTTGAAAAAATATAAGAAAATCTATACTGGGATCTAGACAGATTAGTTATTAACTGGTGTATGATTGTTTAAAAAGGAAAAAAAAGTTAGATCATATAGTAACATTGATTAATAATTGATATACTGTGTTGTGGAGACAATGGCCACACTCGGGCTGAGAGGTGAAGATGGAAACCTTAACCTTAGTGCGTGCAACAGCACTCACTGGTTCCCTTTTTATGTGTTTAAAGGATATTTATTAGGGTTATGATTCAATCCAATCTATAGTCCAGTAAAATGATTGTTGTTGTCGGCCATCTTTGCAGAGTGGAACTGGTTTAAAACAAAATGAGTAGTTTAACAGAACCTTAGTATGAAGTTATTTCTGTTTTTGGCTAAATTCAACAGCTTTACTCAGTATTTTAAGGACTGAAAAAATATCTATACTTCCCTGTAGGGCTTTTGAGATGTTAAGGGTACATATTTTAAAGTGTTCTTACCTCTGAGCTTTTTCACAGTGTGTCACGTTGCATCTCCGATTTTATAGACCAACACAACAGTTGAAGTGCAAAGAACAAAAGTAGTTTTTGAAATCTCTTTACAAATTAAAATCTGGAAACTTCTGTGCAGTTTTAGCACTTTAGCTGTCACCTGGATGGAATTAAGGCTTTTAAGACGAGGATTGCATTAAAGACCAAGTTGATTTATTTTTGGCTCTAGCATTTAAAAAAAGAGGAAAAATGCTGACACAACTTTTTACAAAACATTGTGAAATTTAAGAACTCGTGTAATTATGTGGTTCTGTTTTTGACAAAGGAAAAAAAGAAAATGTTAAAGGGCAAAATCTATTTTCTGATTATTTTTTTTTAGCTATGTTGGAATGCTGTTCCTACACTACAGTCGTGCCTAAAGTGGTATTTTGCTTGATTCATGCATGTCTGAGTTGACCTTGACCGCGCTCAATCATTTTTGCTCAAAGTTGAGACAAAGTTGCTCTTTTGGCAACTAATCTGCAGCGGCTGTAGGGCAACCCCAGCAAGGTGGCATCGCCGTGAAGGCAAGCGTCTTTCTTCCGGGTTGGAAAAATAGCACCAGAAAATAACTAAAGTTATAAAAAATGTTTACCTTGACAAGTTGCAAAAATATATTTTTTAGACTTGCTTTTATTTCCTTCATCTTGTCTGGACTCGAATTCATGGCACAACTAAATGCAAGCTATGAAACCTGCTTATAAAACAAGATGGCCGCCCTGCAGATGTAAACAATGAAAATGTGATAGAAAATGTTTGCTGCAACTGAGATTGCATAATGAACAAGTTTTAAGTATATATCTAAGAACAAGGTTCACTTGTGTAACTTCAAACTCATTTAGAAGAAAAAGTAAACTAATAAAGTGCCTCGTCTTAGGGTAAAAAAACTTTAACTCATTGTAGATTATTATATATATGACTATATATTTTATATTTCTATATATTTTCTTAAACATTGCGTGCTATTACTAGAGCAATTTACCCTTTTTGGCTTGATATAGTGCAAAGTTTCATGGATGCACAGGCAAAAAGAATTCAGATTTTCCAAAAAATTAAATCTTCATAATTTGCAAATTCAAATTAATCTAACATTGATGTATATATTTAAGTAAAAAAAACAAATAAGTCGCTCTCTAAAACCTTTTGTTAGAAAACAAACAGCATCATAAGGACGTAGGCACACCAGTGACCTCAGCAGTCACTTCCCACAGTGAAAGTGTGTTGCTTTGTCATATAGAGTCACAGTAAAATTTAATGTTTGTGGTCTTAAAGCTGCTAAATTTGGTGTATAAACACGTTTGGATGTGAATAGAAACGGTCACATCTGTTCTTTTGAGTTTTATTTTCTATTATCTGCCGGCTGTTTTTTTTATTTTTCTGTGCTCTGACCGTTCATTTCTCTTCACAGGTCACTCAGGAAACGGACTCCATGGAAGCCATTTCAGAACCTGAACCTGGAACGTTGAAGGATGCTGGAGACCCAGAGGCCGTTGTTGAATCTTCCTCCACAGAGCCCGAGCGTGAAGAGGAGGGTGACGGTGCTGGAAAAGAGACGGAGAGCAAGGAAGCAGAAGATGAACCTAAACGCGAGGAATCCCCTTCAGAGTCCGTTTCCCCTCAGGAGGCGCTGAAAACGGTTTACGTTGATGAAAAGGAGGATCCTGAGGAGACGGAGGACATCGCTGCGGAGGTGAAGGACCGCTCAGAGGAGACGCCTGAAGGACCAGATGTCAGCGAGGACTCACACATGGACATGAGATCTGATCTCAAGCAGGACGACAAACAGACAAACTTTGAAACTGAGGAAGGCGAGAGCCGGGCGGAGGAGGAGGAGGAGGAGGAAGAGATCCGGGCGGCGGCGGCGGAGGAGGAAGAGATCCGGGCGGCGGCGGCGGAGGAGGAAGAGATCCGGGCGGCGGAGGAGGAAGAGATCCGGGCGGCGGAGGAGGAAGAGATCCAGGTGCAGGAGGAGGAGGAGGAGGAGAGCCGGGCGGCGGAGGAGGAAGAGGAAGAGAGCCGGATGGAGGAGGAGGAAGAGGGTGAGAGCCGGGCGGAGAAGGAGCGATCCCTATTTGCCTCTAAGATGAGTGCAGCCGATGATCTGGATGAGATGATGGACATCGGGACGGTGGATCAGATGGAGCAGGAGGCTCAGATGAAGGAGGAGGAGAACCGTTCTCCCACAAACACCAACACAGGTAGGAGACCCCTCACCCCACCTTCACCCCATGCTGGCTGTTTATCTGACGGTGGGAATGAAAATAATCGTAATTTTAATTTTCATCTGGAGGATTTTAATGTGTTGGGGACAGGAGGCGACGTTCATGAGAAGTTTAACCTCTGATATAAACCCACCCAGAATAAACGATACTTTAGCAGTCGAAGGGAATGAGCCGCTGTAGGTACCAGATCGCCTCGGGTCCTGCGCCTTCTGATGACGTCACTATACATGGTTGGTTTAATGTTTGCTCAATTGCGCAAAATATTCTAATTGGTCTGGACAACTTACTAAAGTAATTATAGCGGGATTGAGGTTTGTAAACGGACAATTTTAAAAGAAATTCTCCATGGTCCCTGCGCCTCCTGATGACGTCACCTTATGGCAACACCACTCAAACAAACTACATCGAGCCCGCGGTCTGCATTTGTAACGAATCAATTTTATTTAGTTAATTTAGCGGTTTCTTTTTTCTCAAAAGCTTGAACAAATATTCAAGCCATTTTACAAAAAAAACAACAACAAATATTTGACAATTGGCTCAATGTTTGGAAGAATATTGTTAACAAAAATGGAAGGGATAGCCAGACTAATTTATACAGCATATAACTTAAATGTACCAAATACCGCAACAAAAAAATAATCAAATTCATCACAATTTTATCTGGAATAATAAAAAAAACATGTGATCAGAAAGAACAACATCAGTACAAAAAGGAGGAATGAACGTTGTTGATTTTAAAGTGATGAATGCCGTGATAAAATAAAATTTGGCTGCTGACTTTTATTAAAAATGAAATGAGTTTATGGTTTAGTTTCCCTTCGCAACTTAAAAAAAATTGGAGGAATTAAATTTCTCTAAGGTTGTAACTTTGATCCTGCAAAATTACCGATTAAATTGTCAGACTACCACAGAAGCATTCCAAAATGATGTTAAAAGTTTTCATGCCACGACTAATTTACGGGAAAATAACCGTAAATTAACAAAATAAAATGGATTTGTAACAAATGGAGACCGCGGGCATAATGTAGTTTGTTTGAGTTGAGTTGCCATATGTAGACGTCATCGGGTAGCGAGACGATCTGGTACCTACACCGGTCGCCATGTGGAGCAGTGATGATGTAATAGCAAGGTGAAGGAACATCTACGACAGGTAACCAGTGGCTGGATGAGGAGTGGTGCAGCAGAACCAGAAAAACCCTCAAACTGTTATTATGGTCTGGTGTTGGTCTAACTGGGGCCTCTGGTGTCTGTTCCAGATGTTCCAGCTCCTTGCAAAACAATTAACTTTCCTCTGCATCATAGCTGCTCTGCATGTGGGCCTGAGGACATCCCAGTAAACCCGGGTCCTCCAGGGTGATGAGACGGTTCTTCTTGTGGGTCCTGCTGACCTTCATAAGACCTGCTGTTGTCTTCGTGTCTGTTCCTGCATCTTCTCATTTTAAACTGTTCGTGGTTCGGTTCACCTCGTTGTTAAACGAGTCCTGGTCATCCTTTACCTGACGCCGCCAGATGGATTTGCTCCGCATATCCATCTGGAAACCTTCCGTTGAAGTAATTTTGGGAAGGGGCGAAGATACTGGTTAGCTGATTGGCCTATGTTGGTGAGAGACGGGCCAAATAAACCAATCAGATTCGCTCTGTTACGAGCGACGACGAAAACACAACCAAGCCAAGCTACTCTTGCTGCTGCAGGTAAAGGCTCGTTAGCTCAGCTAAGAAATACTCTGTAATTCCGATAAAACTTGCTCGATAGCCACGCTAACGCTAGTTTCGTCAGCTGAAGCCGCCATGTTCTTTAGACCGAACTGTCGCGCTTCTCGTTGCGTCACACCTCAACCCGCCTCAAAGCCAACGCTGATTGGACGTTCGTTTGGTGAACGGCTCCAAATTTTCTTCAACGGAGAGTAGCCAGACTGATCTGCGAGTGAAACCTTGAAAGCTCGCGAGATCAGGATGATCTCACGAGGCTAGGTCATCCTGTGACTGGAGAAGAAAACCCGATCCATTAAGTCTTTGGAGTTCTGATCCGATTTTCACTTTTGAAAAAAAACCCAAAAAAAACAAACTGTTTCAGCCGTTTTTATCAGTAGACCAAAAGTAGACTGAGAGTTTTTGGTCTGGACTTTGACTAGGCCATTCTATCCCATCAATCACCTTCTTTGTCTTTGGGCTTTACCCTTTCAGGGATCTCCAGAGGAAGTCCTCTGTCTCCATCTAACCCCATCTTCTGCATCTTTTTCTCACACCAGCAACCTTCATGTCCTCTTTACCTCCATCCATAAATCTCTTTGGTCCTCTTCTAGACCTCCTGCCTTGCAGTTCCAGCCTCAGCATCCTTCTACTAATGACCCCATCGTCTCTCATTCTGGCCTCTTAGGTCACTCCCAAGCAGAACCTCAACATCTCCATCTCTGCCACCTCCAGCTCCGCCTGCTGTCTCTTCCTCAGTGTCACCGTATCTAAAGCCTGGTTAACGCTTGACGCATCCGCGAGTTCCACGAGGCCATATTAACGTATTTTTCGGACTATAAGTCTCCGTTTTTTCATAGTTTGGCCGATCCTGCGACTTAAATATCTAATTTAAATGCTAATTCATACTGACAAACATGAACCAAGGAGTAAACATTACCATCTATAGCCACAAGGGGGAGCTCTAGGCTTATGAAAATTATATCCTGCTTCTGTACCTTAATTAAAACATTAACTTATAAACAACAAAGCCTGAACACATGCTTGTATGTTGTTTCACTGTTTCAGTCTGCGTTCACGCAGCAGAGCGTTGTGTGGTGCAGCTCAAAGGACGGAGACAAAGCCCGTTATTGGGCTGTCCTTGAAGCTAATAGCAGCTAGCGCTAGCTTACAGCTCTGTTGTCTGGGCTTGTTACAACTTGACTGATGCACTGAGCTTCATGTTGCTCTGAAACATCCGTGTTGTACTGTTAGCTTAGCACGTAGCACCGTTACGCCCACGGTCTAATTTCAGCGTAATTAGACTGAAATGCTCTGAGAACTTTCCCGGTTGGATTGTGTGAAATAAATTTCTAAATAAATATGATGATAGTCCGGTGCGATTTATATCTGTTTTTTTTCCTCTTTATGATGTATTTTTTGACTGATGTGACTTTTATATGTGGGCAGCGTTGCGCTCCTACGCCAAGCATACTACACCCCACTGCACATAGAAGTAGTTTCCAAAAATTAAGTCCATTGCAGAAAAAAACATGGCAGACGAGAAAGCGCTCCTTGTGGTGGATGTTCGTAAATATAGACATCTTTATGATTCGTCCCCAAAAAATCTCCATGATCAACAAAGTGTTAACAATTCCTGGACGGAAATTGCCGTCACTCTTGGAAGAAAGGAAGAGGCTTTAAAATATTGATAACTGTGTTTTGTACTTTTACGTATAATGGGGTGTCAGAGTTCAGCACTGCCCCCTAGAGTCTAGGAGAATAGTGCTACATGGCAGGAAGAGCCGCGCGGAGTAAACTAGCCTTAAACCAGAGAACGTCTCTGGTTGGGGCGATTGTTCTGCTGGAAGGTGAACCTCCAGCCCAGCCTCTGCTCTTCTGCTGCCTCCAGCTGGTTTTCCTGTTCTGGATTTAGCTTCATCCAGAAAGACATCCCCGCAGCATGATGGTCCCACCACTGTGTTTCTCCATGGGGCGTGTTGTGTTCAGGTTGATGTTTAGTGTTAGTTTTCTTGCGTTGAGGCCAAAAAGTAAAATTCTGGTTCTCAACTGAGCAGAGCATCTTCCACTAGGGCTGGGTGATATGGATTAAAATATAAATCTCCGATTTTATCATACCAAATCCGATTAATTGATTTTTTTTCCTCCTTTTTGTTTCATAAAAAGAAATTAAAGAAATTATTTTAAAACCTTGCTTTTATGTCAAGTATTTCGTCAGGGAGTTGACCTGAATTCAAAGTGCAACTAAAAACAAGCTGTGAAACATGCTTGTAAAACAAGATGGCAGCCGTGCCATTAGGGCTGTGCATAAAAATCGATATAAAGATTAATATCGATATTTTTAAAAACGATTTAATATCGATATTCTGGCTTTCAATATCGATATACCTCCCAACCTCTAGGGGGCGTTATTACAGCGCAACCATTACAGTTCACAGCGAAGGAGAGCAAGTGAGACGAATTTGTGGAACGGCCGACAGGATTTTAGAAGCTCCTTTGTCCCTAAAATCAGATGTTTGGGCACATTTTTGGTTTATGTGACACGTTAAATGCATTGAAGCAAATGCACTTTATTTTCCTGTTAATATGTCTGTGATCAATAAATAGAACATAAACATAATATTTGGCTGATTTTGGTGATTGAATCACTGAGCATTAATTCAAAGTAATATCGATATTGGAATCAAAGCAAGCTGAGCTATGTATCGAGAATCGTATCGTATCGTGAGCTGTGTATCGAGAATCGTATCGAATCGGCTCATCCTAGATGATACCCAGCCCTACGTGCCATTATAAACAATGAAAATATAACAAAACATTTGCTGCTAGTGGTTTTACACATTGAGCTAAGAACAGGCTTCACTGCACTTGTGAACATCAAACTAAGTTTAAAAAAAAAGTAAATAAGTAAATGAAGTACCTCGTATTATGGTAAAAAAAAAATTCCACTTAACAATATTTTGACAATATATTTGCCTAAACATATATTCAGCATCACATGCTGTTCTCTTCATGAAAACCCAATGAGTGTATTGGGAAAATAAAATCCAGATTTTCCAAAAATGAAATCTTAAAGAATTGTAAAATCGAATTTATCGATTAAATTGATTTATCGCCCAGCTCTATCTTCCACATTTGGACTAATTACTAATTAAGCGACTTCTCGAGGTGATTGAGAAGGATTTTATTTGGAGGTCTCACTCTGACGCCACACGTCATGTTAATTTCTCCTTCACTTCCTAATGATCTACATTGTGTTGGTTCATCACAAAAACTCCCAATAAAAAAATAAAATCTTAGGCCTTTACTCATTGAAATTAAGTAAAGGACTGAGGACTGTAACGTAGGATTTTACGTTGCCTTTTCCGAATATTTAATATACTAAAGTCCCCTCTTTTTTTTTTTATCAGTTGTTTTTTTCTGCTTTTGAGCTGTAAGGTTTCTCTGCAACAGAAGAAGAAAGGAAAGCCTCCCTCCAAGCGGCTCCAGTAAACTCTCTGTTCCAACCTTGCTTTGCAGATGGCATCTCCGCTGAGGAGGAGGAGGAAGCCGACGTCAAACCGACGGCTTCGGACTTGATGCAGTCGAGTTCGTCGCCGTCATCCGAGGCGGCGGGCAGCACAGGTGGGACACCAGAGAGCAGAAACATGCAGCCTTCAGTACAAGCTGCTCCGCTCAAGTTCAACAAAGGGTGCTTTTCCATTGACGTCTGCTCGACTCTACCCGGCTCGGGTTCTCATTACGACTGGGTTCCACGTTAATGAGGGTTCCCTCCATAAAGCAAGATAACGTAGATGTTTATATGTGACACAAACCGAAAGCACCAGTCGCTTTTTGGCAGGCTGACAGTAGAAGGAGCGGGGCGGAAGAGGCTGTGGTCGGAGAGACGAGCCCCTCTGGAGGCTTTAAAGTCGAACTCTTGGACTCAAAAAAAATCCTGAAAACCGTTGAATAACTTCCAGAACAAGGTAAACTTTGAATATTCATGTATCAAAAGTGTTAAAATTAAGTTTAAATATGAAATATTGCGCATTTTTAACACCAATTATGGTATTCCGCGTTTGAGTGCTGCCTCCGTTTACGATCGGCCATTTCCGACGTGTGACGTCAGTTCATGAACACTGAGAATGCGCGAAATGAACTTGCATAGAAACACATTGTTTACATTGTACAACCGGTACGGCGAACAAGGATATATGGATGTTTTCCAGTATCTTCTTTCACACACCAAATCTGCTGATCCACGTCTACGTTAAGCAAGCGCTTTTAAAAAAAAATCGTCGAACTAAGTCCACAATAAAATGCCTTCTAGGTGTGTAGTTGGTGGCTGTAGTGCAGACCGCGGTGAAGTTGGTTTGACATTGGACATTCAACCTCCGCGGAGTCAGCGGGATCTAGCTCACGGTTGATCCGGTTGAAGGACTCCGATTTCGGCCAGCGTCTCTCAGCTGCTCCCTTCTCCCATACGCGGTGGGACCGTCAACAAATCTGAGTTGATTTTTGTTTCTCAAGACGCTCCGCTGACGCCGCGGAGCTTGAATGTCCATGTCAAGCCAACTTCACCGCGGTCTAGTGCCGGCCAGAAAGTAGCGCTACATACTTGGCCGAAGGATCAAAAGGTCCGAAAGAAATGGAATAAATTCTTAAAAGAAATGCAAAAGGACTGGATTGCCGGCAGTGACAAAAGTGTTTTATGCAATTCACACTTCATGAGCGAGGATTGTGAGGGGTACTTACAATGGAGCATGGCTCTATGTCTTAGCAACGTTAGATATAGTCTTCTCAGGTTCACCTTGTTCAAACTCCGTTTCTTTGTATATATATTCGGTATCAGAGTCGCCGATGCTTGAGGTGGAGTTTGAAGATGTATCAGACATTTTTTTTTTATTAATTTTTTGTACGTAGAGTAAGAGTTATTAATTAAATGTAATAAATCTGTAGGGAAAGTCGTAGTGTTAGCAGCTGGATACACGGTACTAGTTCTGTTTGTGACGTCACATTCCGAAACAGCCCGATTGAGGAATGTTCGGGCTTTTTTGCTTATACAGCAAGTTTTATCGAAATTACTTCCAAACGGCGCACATAATTCACATATAATATACATTTCTTTACTCTGGTGACTAATTGAATGCATCTGCGTTAAAATACATTCAGTCCAAGAGTTAGACTTTAATGACCTGTGGTTCGGATTCTTGTTGGGAGTCAGAGTCTGACGTTACGTTTGCAGCCAGATTTGCCTCATTAGAGAACCGTTAGTGATGGAGAACCCTAATAACCGGGTAGAGCCGTGCTGACAGGCTAGTGGAAAAGGTCCAAAAGACTAAACGGCTCAACAGCAGCTATGGTCTTCATGGATGAGGAGCAGAACGTCCAGTTTTGACAAAAACACCTAAAAGCTTCTGAGCTCTAGTTAAACATGTTTCTGTTATTTTAGAAACACTTTTCTATGTTTTTCTTCCTCTTGAATCTACTGGTTGGTTTGCAGGCAGAGACAGCTCGTCCCCTGCGGCGGTGGTAAACGGGATGAAGGTGGTCAAGTTGTCCATCCCCAGACTGGAGTCTGTAAGTAGCTCCTCGGGCCTCGCCTTCCAGCTGATCTCACGTTTCACACCTTGTTCAGATTTTACAGCATCTCCGTCGCTCTCAACGTTTACGTTTTCCGTCACATGGCTGCTGTGAAGTCCAGGTGTTTCTGACTGTGTCCTGAAAACAGGTGAGGCCGACGGAGACCGAGGGCGTGAAGTCGTCTCCTTCGCCTCCTTTGGCCAAAGTGAAGGACGAGCCGGTGGACGAGGAGTACGAGCAGGCGCTGATCTCCTCCACGTCCACGGCGTCCGTCAAAGACGAACCCGTCAAGGTGGGATCAACCGTAGCGTCTTCCCGTACTAAAGGTGTTTGAGGCATTACTGAGCTCTGGATAACTGTAGAACAGAATATTTAATTTTGACGCAGCATTCAGAATAGGTTGGAGAGCTCAAACCCTTCACATGGTATAAAGAATAAGCCCCAAAAGCATTTTATGGAGGTACCCAAATGCATTTTGTCTGGTTTAGAGACAGTGGTACTGAGGAGGAGACGGCAAACAGAGCTGGAGGTAGCAGAGAAGAAGATGTTGAGGTTCTCTTTAGGAGACGAGGATGGAGAGGATCAGGAATGAGAAGATCAGAGGGACAACTCAGGTTAGATGGTCTGGAGATGAAGCCAGAGAGGCCAGACTGAGATGGTTTAGACGTCTCCAGAGGGACGGATGCTGAGGCTGGAGCTGCAGGGAGGTCTAGAGGAGGACCAGAGAGGAGATTTATGGATGGAGGTAAAGAGGACACAAAGGTAGCTGGTGTGAGAGAAGAAGGAGGAGTTAGATGGAGACAGACACTCGCTGTGGAGACGCTTGAAAGGGAAAAGCTGACAGATAACCCAAATTCAATTTAAGGCTCTTGTTTGACTATTCAAAGGGTAATTCAACCCCAAATCAATTTCTTTGCTAATAAACCGTTAACATGGACGTCTGTTATAGCACTGGCAACATGTCCTGGTCATTATTTTGACAATTTACTGCACACATTTTTTTAAATCCCTCTCGTTCACGCCTCCGTTGCGAGTTAGAATAGTGAGTTTTGTGATCCTTCTATTAGGGATGCAACGATTAGTCAATGATGAAAAATTGTTCACGCAAAGCTTTCTGCGTTGGCGCGTCGTTTAAAAATATATAAACATTGGGTCTCAAAGTTTCTTTGTTGGTTAAAACCACCTGCAGTTCAGTAAAGCTGCAGCAGAGGGCGGTATAGCGCCAGTGGTCGGTGAGCGAACTGCAGGCCTGTCACGTGGCTGCAGCTCCACGCTCCCCATGAAGAAGGCACTACACATGGTAAAGTTTCCTACATCACGCTTTCTTGGATACAAAATCAACTTTTCGGTTGATTTTAGGCGAGAATGTGTCTGTTTTAAAGCCGAAATATCTGCTTGGTTTATCAAGCTATAGCTTAGCTGTGAAATGGCCGTTATGTCCGTTCCCGCTGCGCTTCACCTGTAGCTTAGCGGGAGATGAAGCTCCTCAGCCCGGCGGAGGAGGCCTCTGGGCGGGCAGAAGGTTTTAAATCTACCGCTGCTATTCCATCAGATGGTATCTAACAGATATTATTGGGTTTATTTAAATGTTTCATTTCTCACTAAGATTAATGGTTGAGATTAAAGTGCAGCTACATGATGGGATAGTTTAATTTAACTTTTAATGTCTGACTAGTCCAGGGGTCTGCAACCTTTACAGTCTAAAGAATCATTTTTCCTTCAGTCCACTTGAACTAAACTCGTTCAGAGCCACAAATGTTGCCTGTTGAAAAAAAGACAAGTTCTAATTTTTGATAAAGATCTACTGTAGGAAATATGTTTTCATCGTTAAAGAAACGCCCTTTATGTCTATTTTGAGGTTTAAAAGAAAGTGGATGGACAGGATGTTTATATCTGTCGATAATGATGTAAAACAAGTTGTAGTTTCCAACCTAATGAAGAAATATTGATTTAAAATTAAATTACTGGCACTTTTAGCATCACTCGGTTGGGAAAATTAAAATACATTTTTCCATGATAAAACAGCTAAAACCTGCATTTATTATCATTATTACATTTAAATACCATAATCAAAATATAATTTGTAGCTAAATTTATTAAGAGCCTCTGTGGATAGTCCACAGAGCCGCAGGTTGCAGAGCCCTGGACTAGAGCGATGGAGTTTATTTGGAAATGAATAATTTACTCGTTTTTAATATTGATGCTGGGAATACTGCCTAATTAAAGAGAGCAAGCCTGACTGCAGACATGTTAAAATCTTTTTAAACATTAAGCAATGTTAAAAGCTTGAAGGCAGAAAGGTTTTTTAAAAACATTTTTATGGTAAAAAAAATAAAATAAAATTTGATAGAAATGGTAAAAATAAACTGTCAGTTAAATTTAAAATTAATATTTTATGGAGGATCGTTTTATAAAGCTAATAAAACATAGGGGTAACAATAGGCGTTCACAGGTGTGTCAAAATATTTTTGCAAGCAGCTGAAGTGATGATGGTCAAAAATAATTGCAATTAGTCAACGATAAATATAATAGTTAGTTGGAGCCCTACTTTCTATCAATTTTTCAGGTTAGCAATTTGTTAGCTTCAGTGAGTTTTTTAGCATTTATTTACCTTGTTCTAGTAGCCTAGACCGCTGGAAATGGACGAAGAGTCAGAATACAGGAAAGATTTGGACTAAGCTGATGGATTGTTGGAAATTAGAATAAAAAAAAAAACAAAGATTAGAAGAATTTGGCGAGACGTCTTCACTCTGCATGACTCTAAGTTTAAGGCCTGCCTCACCAAGCGGCTCCGCTGTCGTTGACAGGACGACCTGAAGATCGGGTCGGTGTACTCCGTGACTCCGTCTGGAGAGACGCTGCCCTGCGTCAACCCGTCCACCGTCCACATGTCCTGCTCCAACTGCAGGAAGAACCTGCAGAAAGGACAGACGGCGTTCCAGAGGAAGGGCTCCCCGGCGCTCTTCTGCTCCACGGCCTGCCTCACCACGGCGCTTCCTTCTGCCAAAGGATCCAACAAGCTCTGCCACTACTGCCAGAAGTAACCCTGACCCTCACACCTTTACAGAATCAGTGCTGTAACAGGGTGCTTGCGCAAATCTTGAAAGTCTTAATAAGTATGGAATTTTGAAACACTGTTTTCCAGACCTTGAAAAGTCTTGAATTTTGTGTGAAAGTCTTAATAAAGTATGGGAAAAAATGTGTGGTAGAATTTTACAGTATGCTCAAAGGCATTGTGAAATGAGAAATAGGAAGGTAGGCTATAAAACTATAATTTTACTAACTGGTCACGTACTGTATGGAATCAAACACTTGTTTGATGTGAAATTCATGTACTTGTGATTTTCATGTTTTGAAACTTTTTCATCAGTAAAAGCATAATTTACTGTGAATAATGCATTTGTTCATTGAATACTAGCCTATAAAAATTAACATTTCTAATAAACAGTTTGTACAATCTCAACCAATGAAGTAGGCGCACAAGTATACAAGTACATAAAGTTAAGGTCTTGGGGAAAAAAAATATCAGTTTTAAAAAAGTCTGGAATTTTAATTTGGAAAAAGAGCAAGCACCCTGTGTAAGAGTGTCGCTGACCTCCGGCTTCTCTCTCAGGATGATCCTCCGGCCCCAGGATGTGATTCTGGCTCCGGATCCCAACGGGACCATGAAGGAGTTCTGCAGCCAGATCTGCATGAACGCCTTCAGCTTCAAGAAACAGCCGCTGAGCATCCACCCGGCAGCGGTGCCGGCCAAGTCCCCGCAGACGCAGTCCCTCTGCAGCATGTGCTCCAGATTCAGCACCGTGAGTCCGTCAGAGCAGCCGTTTGCAGCCTCGCTTCACCCCGGTTTAGATGTAGAAAACAAAAAAAAACGAATTGAGTTGAACATCAGTGGCCTCTTGTCCTCCGCTGATGATTTGGCTGTGCAGTTTATTTTTTGTTCTAACCAAGTGCGCAAAGGTCAAATGTATGCACTTTTGTGAGTGTTGTTGTGATACAGCTTGTTCAGAAGTTAAAATGAGATAACATAAAGATAAGTTCAGTCATGTCAAGGACAGAAAAAATGAGATGTGAGTGAGACTGAATTCTACATACATTCATCTGTAGCATCCCGGTTGAAAAGATGGTCTCTCAAACTGATGGTTCACAGTCCTTTTATTGAACAGCCTTGCGTGTGAACACACCGTAAGAGCTGCATATACAAAACAAATACACCATTACTAACTCTCACAGTAAGTTTCTTTTACCATTTAACATTGCCCTTTAATGTTTTATTATGCTGTGAAAAGAAAATAAATGATGCACAATATTGCAACTGCCTGTGACTTTATACATCATATAATAATTAAACTTATACCTTCATATCACTAAACATGACTAGCTTACTTGTGCAAAACGAACGCTCCCCGCTGGAAAGAGAATGAAACTGCTACACCCAACAGCAATCTGTATG
Organism: Fundulus heteroclitus; assembly: GCF_011125445.2. Classification (NCBI taxonomy): domain Eukaryota; kingdom Metazoa; phylum Chordata; class Actinopteri; order Cyprinodontiformes; family Fundulidae; genus Fundulus; species Fundulus heteroclitus. The sequence continues at coordinate 39,431,646 of NC_046373.1, forward strand.
CTCCGTGAAATGGAACTAAATATACATTTACAAAAGACAAAGTCAATACAAACCTTGTTCCCCTATCAACCAGGCGCCAAAATACCCTTAATGTCCGCAATATTTGCCGTTTAAACTGTGGAGCACACCACCTCTCTGCTCGCTAGAGTTAGCGCTACTTCTGCCTGTTTACAACAACCGATTTCCGGTTTAAACCTTTCAAAATAAAAGCATCGGCTTGGAACAAATAATAAACAAATGTTGACTAATTATTACTGATCATACAAAGGTCATTTACATCATCCATCCATTCATGTTTTTTTATAGATAGTTTTTGTGACACTTGTTTGATGTGAAATTTATGTACTTGTGATTTTCATGTTTTGAAACGTTTTCATCAGTAAAACCATAATTTACTGTGAATAATGCATTTATTCATTGAATACTAGCCTATATTTTTTTTATTTATTTTTTTTATTTCCTTTATTTAACCAGGTAAACCCCGTTGAGATCTGGATCTCATTTTCAAGGGGGACCTGGGCAGAAATCTGCAAAAACACTACAACCTGGTTACAAAAATAAAACCAATTAATACATATGCACAAATATAAAACAATAAAAACAATTTAAAAGCAGTGACACTGTTTCATACAAGCTTGTTGTCTATCTTTAAAAAAAAAAGTCCCACTCTTTAAATAAAAATTAACATTTCTAATAAACACAGTTGGTACAACCAATGAAGTAGGCAGTAGGCACACAAGTATACAAGTACATAAAGTTAAGGTGTTGGGGGGGGAAAAAATATCAGTTTTAAAAAAGTCTGGAATTTTATTTTGGAAAAAAAGCAAGCACCCTGTGTTAAAGCTGTTGAAATTCGCCGCTTCCTCGCCTGTGAAACGAGTCAAAATGTCTCCCGTCTCTGCAGAACAAACACGAGGTGATCCTGAGGGGCACCGTTCACAAGATGTGCAGCGACTCCTGCTTCAACCGCTTCCGCACCATCAACAACCTGACGATGGCGGGCTGCGCCAACTGTAGCTCGTACTGCCAGAGCAAACCCGTCATGCTGAAGCTGGAGGACAGCAGCAAAACCCTCTGCAACATGGACTGCCTGGCCAAATACAAGGAGGTAACGGAGCGCCTCGCCTGCAGAGGGGGGGGGGATGAGCTCGTCTCTGTGGGGCAGACCCAGATCTGGGAGGGGATCCTGATCCTGTGTCTGCTGTGACCTCCCCACAGAAAACCAAGGTGATCCTGCCGTGCACCATGTGCCGCGCTCCCCACATGCTCCCTCATATGCTGAGCAACAAAAACAGCGACGAGTCGGTCAACATGTTCTGCAGCAACAGCTGCCTGATGGCCTTCAAGGTGCAGAACGTCAGCTCCTCAGGTACCGTCCTCTCCTCCAATCAGGGAACACGCTTTCAGACCGCAGCTTCAATTAAACGTTGGTTCATTTTTCATTTAAAAAAAACCAAATTGGATTTGAGATTTTTACAGATTATTCTCTGATCTACAAAAGTCCATTCATTCATTTATCCATCTAACTATCCATCCATCCCACTGTCTATTCATCCATCCATCCATTTGTTTGTCCCTCGATCCATTCATCCATTCATCCGTCCATCCATCCATCCATCCCACTGTCCATTCATCCATCCATCCCACTGTCCATTCATCCATCCATCCCACTGTCCATTCATCCATCCATCCATCCCACTGTCCATTCATCCATCCATCCATCCCACTGTCCATTCATCCATCCATCCATCCCACTGTCCATTCATCCATCCATCCCACTGTCCATCCATCCATCCATCCCACTGTCCATTCATCCATCCATCCCACTGTCCATTCATCCATCCATCCATCCCACTGTCCATTCATCCATCCATCCCACTGTCCATTCATCCATCCATCCATCCCACTGTCCATTCATCTATCCATCCCACTGTCCATTCATCCATCCATCCCACTGTCCATTCATCCATCCATCCCACTGTCCATTCATCCATCCATCCCACTGTCCATTCATCCATCCATCCCACTGTCCATTCATCCATCCATCCCACTGTCCATTCATCCATCCATCCCACTGTCCATTCATCCATCCATCCCACTGTCCATTCATCTATCCATCCCACTGTCCATTCATCCATCCATCCCACTGTCCATTCATCCATCCATCCCACTGTCCATCCATCCATCCCACTGTCCATTCATCCATCCATCCATCCATCCCACTGTCCATTCATCCATCCATTCGTTTGTCCCTCTATCCATTCATCCATCCATTCATCCGTCCATCCATCCATCCCACTGTCTATTCATCCACCCATTTATTCGTTTGTTCATCCATCCATTCATCCGTCCATCCATCCATCCATTCATCCGTCCATCCATCCATCCATCCCACTGTCCATTCATCCATCCATCCATTTGTTTGTCCCTCTATCCATTCATCCATCCATCCATCCCACTATCCATCCATCCATCCATCCATCCATCCCACTATCCATCCATCCATCCATCCATCCAGTGTTGCTCTGAGTGAAATCTCGTCTTATCTTCTCTGCTGGTTTCTCTGCAGGCGCTCGGCTGAACTGTGATCACTGCGGTAAGAACACGGTTCCTTCGTACCACCTGGCCATGTCGGACACCTCCATCAGGAACTTCTGCAGCATGACCTGCGTCATGGTCTTCCAGGTAGAGACGCCTCCTGCGTCACGACGGCGTGTCTCCAACCAGCAGAGCCTAACGTTCAGACCTGCTGCGTCTTTTCTCCGTCACAGGACAAGTTCAAGAAGAACCAGTCGCAGCTGAACGTCTTCACCAAGTTACCGGGCGGATCCTCTCAGGCCCAGATCGCCACGCCCACGCAGCTGCTGGACGTGCCCAAGCTGAGCTGCCTCCAGTGCAGCCAGGTCATCACCTCTAAGCCCGAGCTCATCCAGATAAAGGTAAGGCTGAACAATTAATCACATTTTCAATATAATTGCAATTTAAAAAAACGCAATTTCCAAATCGCAGAGTCAGCAATTTCTGGCTATGTAACAATTAGGAAATTAGAAACGTCCATTAGGTGTCAGTAAAATGTTTAAAGTGGGTTTGCCTCCACATGGAAGGGAAGACAGTTGCAGCAGTGAGATAATCTAATTTTATTACTTGTTTTAGAGTTTATATAATCATACATAGCATTAAGTACAGGTCAATCAGTTTAATACATAGACTTGCTTGTTGGTTGCACTTTATGTTCAACAAGGATTGATGTCCAATTAAATTAAAAGCTGTTCTCTTGAATAATATTCTGATTAATAGAAACATTAAAAGTTCTTGTTTTAAACAGTCCTTGTTTACAAACGTCTTTATTTAGAGGCCATTTTTGTTGCTTGTAGTTAATGCAGAGAAAAGTAAAAATTGCAATTTTGGTTGAAATATATTGTAGGCAGAACGCAATCATTTCTGCTCTGAGTTTAGATGCTGTGGGTCTTTTAGCAACTAATCTGCACAGCGAGGAAACAAATTGATTTGTTGTTTGTATATGTTTAAAAAGACATGATAAATTAAACTGGGGGGAAAAATCGCATTAAATCGCAATATTAAGAAAAAAAATCGCAATTAGATTATCTTCCAAAATGGTTCAGCCCTAGAAGGGAGGGAATCTATTCATCAACCAGCAGCTGAGGTTACACGCTGATCTGCAGAGAACCGTGTTTTTGCTCCGCCGTCTGCTGAATGTCATTCTGTGAAGCTGCTGGTGCAGATTTCCTCGCTCCGGATCCGATGCTCCCGTGTGTTTGCAGGACAAGATAATTTTCCTCTGCAGCTCCGACTGTTCGATGGAGTACAAGAAGGCCAACGCTGTGATGAGTCTGTGTGAATACTGCAAGATCGAGAAGATCACCAGAGAGGCCAAGAGAATCAACAACAAAGACTGCTTCTTCTGCAGCGACGGTGAGTCCCACCGACCCTTTAAAACCACGGAGAAATATGTAAATATGCAGGATTATGGTATTTTTTTCCAATTTTTTTGCCTTTTTCTAAAGGACAAAGCACCATTAATGCTTAAAGATGTAGTCCCTTAACTTTATGTGTTGTAAACATGTTTTTAATTGATTTATCATTTTAAATCTAAGTAGAAGTATGATTAAAAAGGAAGAGCAACTAAATAAAATACAATTTTAGATGCAGCTCACTGGAGGGTTTTACTATTTTTTTTAACAGGTTGAGGGCATCACATGTGGTCCTCTACCTGTAGTCATTTTAACTTCTGTCTAAATGTTTTCTCTCTGATTTGTCTCATTAAAAGTTACATTTTTGACTCGTTGACTGAATCACTAATCACTAAGCAAATTAAAAGGGGCCTTTTCACTACTTTTATGGCCTTTTTAATTTAAAGTTTTCTTTGTAATGGCACCTGGTGCTGTTAAACCGAGTCTGGTTAAAATGGCAAGGCACAAAATCCAAATTTTTTATTTTTTACAAATGGATTAAAGGTAACAAACATGATAAATTGTTTCTTTAAAGAACCTATTTAGCGGGTACAAGGTGAAATGGTGCTGGTTCCATTTAGTCCAGATGACCCAATAACACGATACAGAGAATCCTTCATGGTTAATATTTCCTTATCAAATGTCCAGAAATAGTAAATAAAAGACTGCAGAGGATAAAAATAAAATCCTAAATGTCTGTTTTGAGATGAAAGACGTGTTTTAATTCTGTAAGCGGAGCGGCCTGAACCCGATCGGTGACCCAGAACCACCTTTTGTTCCTGTTTGCAGGCTGTAAGCTGCTCTTCAGGCATGAGCTGAGTAAGAACTGGGGGAAGCACTGCCACTCCTGCGTTTACTGCCACTGCGTGTCCAAGAAGCTGGTGACGGCTCAGTACGGCGGCTCCGTGGAGGAGTTCTGCTCCGAGGACTGCCGGTCCAAATACACCATGCTGTTCTGCCACGTAAGCCAGCTCTAACCGTCCCGCTCCGATCTGTCGGCCGTCTGCAGTGATGATGACGATGATGATGCTCTGACCGTTTCCCCCCTCAGGTGGCAAAGTGCGACAGCTGCGGCCGTAAAGGGAAGCTGAAGCAGAGTCTGCCTTTGCTGGGAGAGGTCAAACATTTCTGTGGCATCAGCTGTTTGCTGAAGTTCTGCTGCGACAAGGTGGCGACGCAGGGCGAAGTCCTCAAAGGTCCCAGTTTCACATTTCCTGAACCCAAAAATACTAAATGTTTGGTTTTTATCAAAGCTTTGACTTTAACAGAATAATTATTCATGCTCTACAGTCTTAGTGTTGGGTAATAAAATGTATAAAAACAGGTTATTAAGCTGTTATTTAAGACCTAAAGTGATAATTAATTAAGAAGCCATTAAATATTTATGTAATATTAAAGGGATATAGCCACATTATATGCTTAAAAAAAAGACCAAAAAACTGTTTGCTCGTGATAAAATAAGGTTATATACACCAAGCCTTCATTCTTTGTTGGCATTTTTGTGGATAAATAGCTGCAGCGCTGGATGAGATTAGCAAATTTAAACAGCTGTGGCGCCATCTAGCTGCAGTATCGCAGAACTATCATAATGTTTGTTTGCTTAATTAATAAATAAATTGTAAATAATGTCAGACTGAGTCTGACCCTCTGCAACGCCTGACAGTAAAGCAGCAGAGCTGCGTGATGAAGACCAACGTTATTAATTAAATAAACCGATCTACAGCAACTTAAAGAGCAACTCCAACCGGGAAGGTTCTCGCCATTACATTTCAGCGCAGTTGTCAAAATTACGCTGAAATTACACCGTGAGCGTAACGCTGCTATGTACCGTAATGCTCCTAATATCCACTGAGCAGAGCGGCTTCATTGATAACTAAAGTCATATTTCCACATTTTAACAGATTTTTGAGCGCATTGTACCTCATAAAATCAGTCATTAAATACAACGGTGATCATAGGTAAGGAGCACCGTCAATTTTTAAGAAAATTTAAGGATTTTCGCTGAGGAATGGCCAGAGGAGGAGATGTTGTTAGAAAATAGATGTGGAAGTAAATCAGGGCTGATGTTTGACTGTGAGGAGCAGAAAGCTGGAGCTGGATGGATTTTTAACGGTGAGCTTTGGACTCATTGTGTGTTTCTCTGTTTTGGGTCGTGCAGCTGCAGGTGAGGCCACGCCCGTCATCGCCAGCGTCATGTCGCTCGCAGAGCAGCCGGCGGGAAAATCCAAATCGGCAGACAAACCAGCACAACAAAGTACAGAAGCAAAGAGAAAACCTTCATGCGTCTGTGCCACTTATTTTACGTCTGAATTTTAACGTTTTTATTTTCCCACCAACAGGCTCAAAGTCAAAATCCAAGACTTCTGGAAACGTAAGTTAGAAAAATAAACCCAGACGGTGCTACATCTGTGGCTTAAGAGGATAAAAAGGGTTTTAAATGTTTAAAAATGAAGTTGGCTGCTCAGATTCTGGTGTTTTTGTGCAGATGAGCGTCCAGACCGACGCTCCAAAGTCCCATCCTCCTCCTCCTCCTCCTGCTGCTGCTGCTGCTGCTCCTCCTGCTGCCCCCAAGTTGCTGAAGAACAAAGCTCTGCTGTGCAAACCTCTGGTGCAGAACAAAGGCGTTTCCTGTAAGACTCAGACGGTCAGCGTTGAGGCGCAGACGGGTAAGAACCTGACCAACCGCTCCTTCACGCAGCGCCGCGCTAAAGTATTCACCCAGCCTGCACGCTTTCCTCTTTTGTTACATTCTAACAGGTAATTTAGAGGTTTTTTTGTCTTTTTTTGCATTTATTTTGTTCCCCACATGCTTTTTGTTTTCTAGGCAAGGCAAATTTATTTATATAGCAGAATTCAGTACAAGACAATACAAAGTGCTTTACATGATTAAGATATAGCAAAATAATAAAATGTAGATAGAAAATAGAATAAAAGCAAGTAGGGATAAAATGTAGTATCAAAAAGAACATTAAAAACAGTAAAACTGTTTAACTAGAACTGTCAAAGGCAATTTTAAACAGATGTGTTTTTAATCTTGATTTTAAAGAACTCAGGATTTCAGCACTTTTACAGTTTTCTGGAAGTTTGTTCCAGATAATCGGAGCATAGGAACTAAATGCTGCTTCTCCATGTTTATAAAATGTATTTTTTTCTGGAATTTATAACAAACGGCAATAACTGCTTCACTTTATGTATTTAATGCATTTATTAGCTATTCAAAAACAACCAGGTGTATCAAACTAGGGCTGGACGATACAGATAAAAACATATAGATAAAATAGAAATCATTATTTCTATTTTATCGATATCATCTATTTAAGACTGCCTATTCTCTTTAATTATCAATTTCCCTGTCCCAGCCTCTGTATTTTTTAAATGTTTTTTTATTTTTATTTTTTATTTCTGACATTCTGTTTTTTATCCTTTTGTACGGTGACCTTGAGTGTCCAGAAAGGCGCCTTTTAAATAAAATGTATTATTATTATTATTGATCGATATTGATAATTATGAACAAATTCAAAACATATATTTTAAGCGCAGCCCTGGATGTTTTATGCTGTTGCTTACTGACAATTTTTAGATAAAGACACAAACACTGACATCAAACTAAACCCTTTATTCAACCAACTTTTTACCAAAACTACAAGTTTTTAAAAAATAAAAAATAACACGTGATCTCTGAACTCTCTGAAGGGGGCGGAGCTTAGTTCCTGGGTCTGCGTTGTGATTGGTTGTGATGACTGTAATATTAACCTACATGACTAGAATGCAAAAGGAAGGAAAACTGTTATTCTACTGAACTTTTTATTGACCTTTTTTCCCCTATCATCAATATATATTATTGAATTATCATCCAGCCCTTTATATCAAACTCAGATGATGATGATGATGAAAACCTTTGATCCATTAATCTTTCTTTCTTTCTGCAGATGACATGCTTCCTAGAGTCATGGTGGTCCCGGTTCCTGTTCCAGTTTACGTTCCTGTTCCCATGAACATGTACAGCCAGTTCGCCCCCAAACCTCTGAGCCTGCCTTTGCCTGTACGTCAATTCCTCCGCTTTTTGATTTTAGCGCGTTCTTCCTGGATGTTTAAGTCACTCCAGCGCTGCTCGCCGCCGCCACCCACATGAGACGTGTCCTTTTCGCCACAGCTGCCGGTGCCGATGTTCCTGCCCGTCACCATGAACAGCGCCGAGCGCATCGTGGAGACCATCCAGGAGATCAAGCAGAAGATCCCGTCGGATCCATACGAGGCGGAGCTCATCCTGATGGCAGAGATGGTGGCGGAGGGCGACGACGAGCAGAACGGCAACAAGCCGGAGAGCCGCAAAGAAAAGGCGACGGAGAGACAGTCGGAAAGCAAAGAGGTTCCTGCACAGGACGGTGAGAGACGTTTAAACGGTAATCCATGCAGGATAGAGTCTGCTGGAAGGTTCCTGCATCCTTCGGCTCTTTCTTGGTGAATTTCTGCTGTTTCCTTAAGCCGGCTGCGGCATTTCTTTCATACACTGCAAAAAGGGAACTAAAAGTAAGTAAAAATGTCTTGAAATTAGTATATTTTTCTTTGATTTGAGGAGCTAAATAAGACTATTTGCCAATGGAATGAGTATTGTTACCCCTAAAATAAGATAATTAGACATCCTGCACTTGAAATAAGATGACGGAGATGAATTGTTCCTATTTTAAGTGCAAAAATCTTATTCCATTGGCAAATAGTCTTATTTACCTGCTCTAATCAAGGAAAAATACACTAATTTCAAGAAAATTTCACTTAATTCTAGTTCCCTTTTTGCAGTGTACAGCAAAATAAAATGTAAGCAGAGACTTTAAACGTAAACTAAAGGTCTAAAGTGCTCAAAAATAAACAGCAGCAAACATGAGTACAATAAACCCTTGACTGTTTATCTATTTATATGATAAAAACTCAGTATGTGGTGGTTTTTGAAAATATGGCCTCATGCCTTCATGAGATTAAAATGGATATCCAGCTACATTCTTTCTTTTTTATTGCCACAGCAATTTCAGTTTAGAAGGAAATCTATCAAGATGTTGCTCTAGAACAGCTTAAATCTAGGAAATTACAACATAAATCCTAGTTTAATTGAATGCCGCCGTTTAAAGCGGAGCTCTTCATTAGAATGTCGTCTAAAGCAGGGACGCCTTAGCAGCTGTAAAATGTTTCCTCATACTGATAATATTTTTAAACAGAGTTTTGTGCTGTTAAAAACATTACGAATTATGTATGTTTTTAAAAATGTATAGAAAACACCTAATATTAGAGATTTGATGGAGATTAGTTCCTCATTCTCCATCTAACTGTTGTCATACTTCCTAATTTTAGCTGATTTGACTTTAACTTTACTTTAAGTGGACAGAGTTAAATATTTGTCCATTGTGTTACTCAACTCAACCCAGACGCCTCCTCAGGCCAAAAAACATGTTTCACGGACCCCCAACCTGTGGTTCGTGGACCCTTGGGGGTGCGGGGACCGCCGCTTGAGGGCCGCTGGTCTAGACACGCCTGAAGGAATCAATGAAGCCTAAATTTAAACGAAGAATCATGAAGGTGTTGATGTGGAGGGCTCCAGTCTGAACGTCCTGCAGCAGCTGCTGAGCTTTTAGTTAACACGGCTAACTTTACGCCACTGCTGACCAAAAAGCACAAGAAACTCAGTCTTTACTTTAATAAAGGGTTTAGTTTGAATTCAGCGCTTATGTGTATCTGTATCTAAAAACAGGTTGCTAAGCAACAATAAAATGTCCAGGGCTGCACTTAAAATACATGTTTTAAATTTGTTGATAATTATCGATATTGATCAATATGATTTCTGTTTTATTGATATGCTTTATTTTCTATATCGTCCAGCCCTACTGCATCTGTAAAGATAACGCGGTATTTCTGTTCTGACGTAAAATTAAGAATAATTTTTCTCTTTGGATCAAATTGCAGCTCTTTAATCTCAAGTCGGTAACAGATTTTAACGATAAGACAAAATGATTCACACAAAAAAAAAAATTTCTTCTGCTGCTAAAATTAATTTAATCTCATGTAATTTTATTAAACTATAACATAAAGTTGTAGTTTTCAGTTAATCATATTAGCTGCACACAATGTATTTATTTATTTTTCTGCTCATCTCTCCTTTAGAGTCATAATGAGGGTTTATTAAGCTAATAGCAGGTCGTTAGTTGGGCTGTCTGCTCCGGTAGCGCCTTAACAGGACCACCCTAACTGGGGCTGTAGGGGGCGCTCTTAGTTTCCAGACGTCCGGCTGCTGCTCGCCTGACGCTGAACCAACGGCTTCTCCCGTCTTTATTCTCCAGATCACATCAGTAACTATAGCGACGATCTGGACACGGACGACTTGGCCAGTTTCCTGAACAACTGGGAGGAAACCTCGTCCGACGCAGCACTGCGGCTGCCGAGTCGACAGTTCTCCTCCGACAAGCTGAACCCGGTCCTGGACGTCCCCGTCGTGGCGCCCGAGGAGCCGGAGTCCGAGCCGCTGCCGCCTCCGGGCCCGCCTCCCATGGACATCGAAGCCGACTTCTCCATCGGTGAGAACGCCACAGATCTGGAGTCTCTCTGCCGCTTTTCTCCTTCTGACGCTCGGCGCTGTTTCCAGAAACCCTGGAGAGGCTGGCCCGTCTGAGGGAGCACTGCAGCAATTCCCCGAGTCCCACGCCTGCGCCTAAACGGAGACAGGCCCAGAGGAAAGCCAGAGACAAGAGGGTAGGCGAGGAACGCCGTCTGAGCGCGTAGTTTCAGCCGACGCGGCCTCACGGCTCTCTGCTCCGCTTTCAGGGCCGTAAGTCGCAGCGGGCCAAAGCCGCCGAGGAGAGTCCTCCCAGAACCTCCTCCAAGAAGTCCGTGTCTGCGGAGATCCTGAAGCTGAAGAGCCAGTATGGCGTCGACGCGTGGAAGCGCTGGATCCAGTGGAGACAGACCCAGCCCAACCTGGAGCAGCGGCGCTTCGGCTGTAAGTTGCTGCCAGATTATACAATGCTGCACTGTAACTGTGACCATAACCGTTAAAAGTAACATGCAATAATGTACAATAATATGCAACTCATGTAAATTTAATCTCTGGACTATACATATAACTGTATAACTGTTACAATTACTGTAACAAGTGTTTTGCAGTAACTATGTGCAATAATGTGCTGTGGTATATTGTCAACATAAAGGTCATTCATTCCTGCTGCTACCAGATCATACTTCGCTGCTTTATACCTGTAACCATTATAGTAATTACTGCAACCATGCACCATAGATGCAACAATAACTGTAATAACTTATGTGCAATAAGCTATTTATACAAGGTGCTATAACCTGTGCAATAATCCTGTACAAAGTGTATAATAACATATGTGCAATAACCTATGTATACATAGAAGTGTATAGAATTGTATATAGCTGCATAACTGTATCTAACTGATTCTACTTACCTACTTTGGCACCTTCTTCTGACTTTTGACTATTGAGCCGATGGGATAAGTCAATTTCTCCATTGTGAGATCAATAAAGCTTATCTTATCTTATCTTAAGTCTGACCCAAGGCCCGGCGTAGGTACCAGATCGGTTCGGGGGCCGGCGCCTTCTGATGACATCACTACACATGATTGGTTTAACGTTTGCACAATTATGCAAAATATTGTGATTGCTTTGGACAACTTACTAAAGTAATTATAGCGGGGTGTAGGTTTTATTCCACAGCGGGATTGTGGTTTGTAAACGGACAATTTTACAAAGAAAATCTCCGTGGTCCCTGCGCCTCCTGATGACATCACATTATGGCAACGCCACTCAAATAAACTACATAGAGCCCGCGGTCTGCATTTGTAACAAATCAATTTTATTTAGTTAATTTAGCGGTTTCTCATTTTCTCAAAAGCTTCAGGCTTAAAGATGAACATAGAAAAATATGAAATCTCAGCAATTCAAAACAATCAACCCACTTTAATTGATAAAAATGAGGTAAAATATTTAGGTATAATGATTAACAAGGACCACATTGAAAATGACAGAACAAATATTCAAGCCATTTTACAAAAAAAATCAACAAATATTTGACAGTTGGCTCAATTTTTGGAAGAATATTGTCACAATTTCATCTGGATAATAAAAAACATGTGATCAGAAAAAACTACATAGTAATATCAGTAGAAAAAGGAGGAATAAACGTTATTGATTTTAAAGTGATGAATGCCGTGATCAAATTAAAATGGCTGCAGACTTTTATTAAAAATAAAGAGTTTATGGTTTAGTTTCCCTTCACAAAGTTTGTTTGAGTGGAGTTGCCATATAATGACGTCATCGGGAAGAGCAGGCCCGCCCGAGTCGATCTGGTACCTACACCGGCGCCGTTCTGAAGCCGCCCCGGTGTTTTCCCCGCCGTGATCTCCTCTGGCTTGTCCTCAGCGCGCCCCCTGGAGCTGAAGGAGGACCTTCTGAGCTGCACCACGGCTGAACTCAGCTACGGTCTGTGTTGCTTCATCACCGAGGTGAAGCGGCCCGGCGGGGAGCCGTACTCCCCCGACAGCCTGTTCTACCTCTGCCTCGGAATCCAGCAGGTAAAACGCGTCTCCCTGAAAACACGCAGGTGCAGCTCAGCAGATTAAAACCTCACCAATTAAAAGGGTCAGGTGTGTCGTACTAAAGCACCGCAGCTTCAGTTCAGGAAGCCCAGAATGCTTCAGCTCATCTGCGTTTTTGGCTCTGATTTATTTCATCTTCCTCCTAACAGGCTGTAGCTTCTCTCTGTGCTGGAGACCTACTATCCTGCTGTTTGTATGCATCTCTTTAACCGTTTAATAAGAATAAAACAGCAGCATGACGTTTCTCCCCAGATCTTCTGTGACTAAACGCTTCACTTCAAGCAGCTCGGCTCAAACTCCAGTTTTTGTTGGCTTTGGTTCTGCAACACCTGAATCGCCTCCTGCAGACTTACCGTATTTCTCAGACTATAAATTGCATCAGTCAGAATATGTGCCATAAAGAGGAAAAGAAACATATATAAGTCGGACTGGACTATAAGTTGCATTTATTTAGAAATTTATTTCACACAATCCAAGACTAAAAACTGACATTTAATCTGGTAAAGGCAATTTATTCAACCACACAGCTGTATTCACAATAGGCTGAATGATACGGAACATATCTGGGAGGATGAATGGAGTAAATTAGCATAAAAAGACACCAACTCCAACCTGGAAAGTTCTCATCAGAGCATTTCAGTGTAATTACGGCTAAATTAGACCGTGAGCATAACGGTGCTACACACTAAGCTAACCACGACACAGATGTTTCAGAGCAACATAAAGCTGATGTTCATCGTTCATCAGCAAAGTTATAAAACACACAGACAGCAGAGCTGTAAGCTAGCGCTAGCTGCAATTAGCTTCACGGACGGCTCAGTAACAGGTTCTGGTTCCTTAAAGCTGCATCACCCAATGCTTCGCTGCATGAATGAAATTGAAACAGATAAACAACAAACATGTGTTCAGTCTTTATTGTCTATAAGTTAATGTTTTAATTCATTTTTAAGTGCTACAAGAGCAGCACATAGTTTTCACAAACCTAGAGCACCCTCTTGTGGCTACAGACGGTAATGTTTACTCCTTGGTTCATCTTGGTCAGTAGATTAACCATTTAAAGCTGATATATAAGTCACACCTGACTATAAGTCACAGGATCGGCCAAACTATGAAGAAAAGTGGTTTATTGAATCAGAAACCTATAAATGCTGCAGAACGGCTGCTCTAAGACCTTGACAGGTTTTCCTTCCTCTCAATTTTCCACATAATAAGCAGGACTTTGAACAGCCAGGCTCTTTAGCCACGTGGAGGGGAGTCGGTGACTGTAAGGTCAGCAGTCTTCCTTATGGCTGTGTAGACCCTAATGTAACATAAACACCCCCCCCCCCCCCCCCAAAAGCATTCATGGAATTCATATAAGGGGGTTTCACCTTTTAAAATGAAACTATTGAATATTTTAAATTGAAGTTGTATTGAGCTGCACCTGCGAGGGTAACAGAAGCTGTTTAAATGTGTTGTGGGTCTGACAGATTTCTCTCTCTGCAGTATCTGTTTGAAAACGGTCGTGTGGAGAACATCTTCATGGATCGTTTCTACGGAAAGTTCTCCTCAGATTTCACCAACATGCTGAAAGGTTTTGAACCCACCATCACTCGCCGGGGTGAGTGATCTGTCAGGCACACGGCGGTCGGACACGTTGACGTGCGTTGGTTGGGATTCATCGCCGTTTCCTTCTCAGGATACGTGCATTCCCGCGTGGAGGAGGAGTTCCTGTGGGGGTGCAAGCAGCTGGGGGCGTACTCCCCCATCGTCCTCCTCAACACTCTGCTCTTCTTCTGCTGCAAGTACTTCGGCTTCACCACGGTGGAGCAGCACCGCCAGCTGTCCTTCGCCCACGTCATGCGCTGCACCAAAACCAACCCGGACAACACCAAGACCACCTTCCTGCGCTTCTACCCGCCCATTCCCGTAAACGAAGCAGAGTCGGGTATATTTCACCTCAAACACAACTTAACATTTGTTTTTATTAATGCAAAGTTTGATTAAAAACACTAAAAAAGCCTAATTTATGAAAAGCTGCTGCAGAAATCACATGAATATATTTAGTGTAACTGGGAATCGATACCCGTACTTAACGGTACCTATGTTTGGTACTTTGTGTGTTTATGTAGTAATAAATGTTAAAGGAAAATCAGCCGCTCAGTGTCACAGTGATGCGTTTAGGTACAGAAACATGGTACCGTTTGATTTTACGTGAATCGGTACCCGGTAGTACCGACGGGATTTGGTCGGTACCAATAAAAGAACCGAACTCTGTACCCATCCCTAATGGAGCGATGCTGGCTCTCAGATGTCAATTACATAATAATCACTCCCCGATTTTTCATACAGAGTGTGACATTTTTATTTATTGATTTATTTGTTTACAGACATATAAATTTAACACTGACATTTACAAAGATAACCAAAAAGGTGCCGGCTGAACCCACAACTTATGCCAACCCTCCTTTACAAAAACATCTATACATCAATTGTTTTTGTTCCCTTTTCTTTCATATGAAAAAGCTCTTAAAGTTCATTCAGGAGAACATTCCACAACCTTTTAACAGAAATATGCTGCAAAAAGGGAACTAAAAGTAAGTCAAATTTTCTTGAAATGGGTGCATTTGTCTTTGATTTGAGCTGCTAAATACGATTATCTGCCAATGGAATCAGTATTTTTTCCCCTAAAACAAGATAATTAGATATAATGCTCTTGAAATAAGACGATGGAGATGAATTGTTCCTATTTTAAGTGCAATAAATCTTATTCCATTGGCAGATCATTCAAACTCATTTCAAGACAGTTTTATGTGCTTTTAGTTACCTTTTTGCAGTGTGGTGTTAATTTTGACATTTGTTCTGACCAATGGTTTGTTCTAACATTGATAAACAAAAGATGGTTAAAAATAAAAAAATAAAAATCTCACGTTTTAAAATTTGACCAAAGAGGATCATAAAACCTGAAATTTAATTTGTCCTTCAAAACATTCTCTACATTTGGATGAATAAAACTCAAAAAGGAACTGGACGTGATCTGATGGGATGGTGAGAGGAAGCAGTTTGGTCCACGAGTCCAACAGACTTTAGCTGTCTGGGTGGTTCTGATTAGGGCTGAACGATATAAAAAAAACATATTCATAAAATAAAAATCATATTGATCGATATCGATAATTATCAACAAATTCAAAACATAGATCTTAAGTGCAGCGCTGGCCATTTTATGCTGTTGCTTAGCAACCTATTTTTAGATACAGATACAAACAAACTCAAACCTTTTTATTCAATTAACTTTTTACCAAAACTGGAAGTTTTTAACAAATAAAAACAAAACGTGTTCTCTGAACTCTGAAGGGGGCGGAGCTTAGTTCTTGGGTCTGAAGGAAAACTGTTAATCTATTGAACTTTTTATTGACCCTTTTTTTATATATATATAATCGATATACATCTATTGATCAATATATATATATATTGATATTGAATTATTGTCCAGCCCTAGTTCTGATGCACCAGTGGACCAGCCAGTCCACCTAATGCTAATTATGCAGACTCATAGCTGTCATAGACAATGTCAAACGCAAAACTTCTGGAGTTTGACAGACGGGTCGGCTCGGCATTTGTGTACAGAGAGAAGCAGTGACGGAACGCACCTCTAGGGGGCAGCAGTGCCGATGGTTTAACGCTCCTCCTTCCAACAGTTAACGGTACGTTTTAATTTCAGAACCAGAGGGCGTTCCAGCAAAGAAGCGTAAAGAAGAGGAGACTAAAGAGGAAATTCTGGAGATGATGGAGAACACAGACAACCCCCTTCGCTGTCCAGTCAGGCTTTACGAGTTTTACCTCTCAAAGTGGTGAGTGGATAACTAGAGATTAAAATGCAATCTCACCTTTTTTTCTCAAACATTCCTAATACATCAACATGGGTTTTATGCTCCTAATTAAAAAAAAATTAAATTCTTTAATCTGAGTTTTCTAGGACAACCTTTTTCTAAAACACACAATTTATTTTTTGTATTTGGAATAATTTGAGCTATAATTCTTTGTCTATTATCTATTATATTTAGATTGTTTTATACATCCAGTTAAATAAATAAGAACAAATTGCAGTTGACAAAATTCCTAAAGATAAAATTTAAGTGTTTGCTAAAATGTACATAATGTGAATAAATACCACTTGAGCTTCATAGGCTTTTTGTTTTTGTTTGATTTGTAATAAAGTTAACTGACTGAAAAAAAACATCCTCTGAAAACAATCTGGTACTAAAAATGAAAATAAGGGAGGAAGAACCCAAAAGGCAAATAAAAACCTCCTTTGGAAGCCTGGATAATTATGGATTAAAATCACATTAAAAACAATTAAGACGCGGAAAATTCCTTGATCCTGACTCCGTTATTTGTTCCTTTTTTAGCTCGGAGTCGGTGAAGCAGCGCACCAACATGTTCTACCTTCATCCTGAGCGCTGCTGCGTCCCAAACAGCCCGCTGTGGTTCTCCTCGACTCCTCTGGACGACAGCACCATGGAATCCATGCTGATCCGCATCCTCACCGTCAGAGAGCTGCATCTCAGGACCAAGAAAGAGCGGCCGGTGGTTTCTGACCCGCCTTTTATACCCGAAGAGGAGGACGAAGACTCTGACTGATAAAAAAGAACCGAAGTGACCTTTTAGTGGTGTTGCAACTGGTTGTCTAAATGTAAATAAACGTAAACGTTCACTACAACTTGTTCTCGGTAACTCAGAATTAGCAGTGTGCTGAGCGGCAGAAAAGTCCCATTTCCTAAACTCTGTTGAGCAAGAGTTGCACATTTTCAAACGCACACCGTCTCTGCAGACTTTTTACCGCTGCTCAGAAGGATGAAGACACAATGCCGATCGGTTTAATTGTTTCTTGTTGACATGGTTGCTTTCCGTTCCCTTCCACGTGTGTAGAGTCCTTACATTTCAGTGCACGCAAGTCTTCTACGTCTTTTTTTTTTTTTCTTTTTAAAGGGATGTATGTCCACAATGAAGATCTGGAGATATGCAAAAACTAAATACTGATTGGTTTGTTTCCGGCGCCATTGGCCCCAGAACAATAAGCGAAACCATCCATGATCTAGTGATGCCTGTTAGATTTTGATTTTGAAGGTTTGGTGTCCTGCATGTTTTAGATGTGTTCCTGCTCCAAACTAGCTGGTTCAAAATCCTGGGATTATTTCCTGAACTATTCTTTTAGGTTCTGCAAAATTCTGCTCTTGGGATTATGTTTTTAATCAGGTGCTCAAGACCATGAACATCTAAAATATGCAGGGTACTCGTCATAAGTGGCAAGAATTGCCCTCCCCTATATTGTTAGCCTATTTACACCACTGTGAGATTCATTTTGATGTATTATTAAAAAAAGTATTCCAATACTGCAAATTGAAAAGACCATAATGATTAATGGTATTGGGGGTGGGGTGAGAACAATGAGCAATTTGAATGTAACTCAAGTCACTGAAGGAGTGGTGAATTGTGGGTAAAGAGGAAATGCTAACCGGATACACAATACGTCGCTGTTTTTGGTATTATGTTTTTTTTATATATATATTTTTGGGATATTGCCGAATCCAAAAGTAATCCTGGGATCGTAATAATGGGTAACTGCAGCAATTTGTGTATCTTGGTTATTTTAACCATCCTGTCCTTAGATTATAGCTGTCTGTTTTCTATTGTTTGATCTCTTTTTTAATAAAATAATCTCTTAAAAAAGTTGTAATTATGAGCCTGATTTTTTTTAACTCTTTTCTAATGACTGCATTTCCAAGGTATTTTTAGTGGGATTATGAGGACCTAAGAATGTCCCCATAAAACACATTTGCCGCTATTTACGTTTCTGTGCTGCGCTTCGCGTCTTGAGTTTATTGGCGGTTGTCAAACATCTTTTCGTTGCACATTACTGCCACCAACTGGTGAGGAGTGTGGGTCAGAATGGCACTATTTCTAAAGATTCTTATATAATTTATAAATACTAAATCCTCATTATTCCTGTTGATATTAGATGTTTAAATACATTCAACATATTTTTTTTTTTCAATTCTGCAGAATGTCCACCAGGTCAAATTTAACTGAGGGAATAAGCAGGTCAGAAAATGGATGGATGGATTAAGGTTTCTAACCAAATTCCTTCTTTCTTCTTCATACTTCTTACACATCACTACATGTTCTACTGATTCTTCTTGCCCTTAATGCTCACATCTACCTGACATATGTTTCCCTATTTTGAATAGTGTTTTATTTCATCCAGTATGTCCAAATCTATGCTTTGAAATAACTGTTTCCTCTCTTGTTTCTTTTTGCTTTCCTCATTTATCCGACTTTCCGTTGAATCATCTTCCTCTCCTTTCTTTCTTCTACACAAGAAGAAGAAGACGAACGTCACTGCCACGGATTGGCCAACGCGAGGTTGACGCCGATCGGTTCGTTGTTCTGGTCACGTGGTCTTTCGAAATGGAAGTAAAACAAAAATGGCTTGCACTGTTTTTCTTACTCTGGTAAACGGACCTTTCTCTGTTATCTGACACGCACACGTCGGTAAGTGTTGCTCAGCGTGGGGGAAAAAAAGCGGTCTTGGTTTAATGCTTTTCAGCTACGTGACAAATGGAGGACAAAGAAAGTAATTTGTTTGGACTTTGTTGTGGTTAGCATGCTAACGGAGCAGCACAAAGTTAGCTGCACACAGTGCTGGAGTCACTGCAGCCATGTGGATATGGTTATAATGACACTTTGAGCTGCAAAAACAAACTTTTTACTTAAGATAATTGTTCTCATGCCGTGCCTGCACCTTGTTAGACTTTGATGGATTTATACGTAATTTCTACGTCATTGTGCTCAGGTGCAGGTGATGTACAGGTGCACACACCCATTTAAACACACATGTCCACAGTGATGAATGCGGAGAATGCTGGAATAAACGAGTATTATGTTGGGTGTTATGAATGTGAGGTAGGTAGGTTTGGTATATGATACATACAATATGACAATATGCACAGCACTGAAATGGAGAAGAATGAATAAATAACTGATAAGTGGTAGCCAGTAATGGGAGTTTTTATTTTAATTTTATACTGAGTCAGCTGAGGTCTATTTCACAAAAGCTGAATTTGGAAATCCAGGATAAGCGCTAAAGCCAGGCTTGAAGAAGGCCTTGTCTCAATACTCACACCAAACCATTTATATGAAGTGTGCACCTGGTGGAAGTGCACTTAAGGGCTTAACAGGTGACAAGTGTACAACATGTGGAGAATTGGGACAGTGCGGGTTATTTCATCATCGTGTGCCTCTGTGTCATAACAAAAATTATGCATCTTTACTGCTAAAAAGCGATTGTTTTGAGGGAAATAAAGTGCAGGAACCGAAATTTGAGAGGACTGGGCATAACAGAGCGGGTATTGCCACAAATGAGAAATGAATGGCAAATAATATTGTTAAATATATACCCAAAATAAATATAAAATGACAAAAAATATGTTGTTTTGCCTTTCATTAATGATAGCACCTTGATGTGGCTTTTTTGTTACAGAAATTAAGTAAATAAGTTAATAAAGACCTTTGATATTTTTCTTAACTATTTCTTTATTGGATTTTTTTTATACCTTCATTAACAGCTGCTGTGATGTAAAAAAAAAAAAATCAACATAGCAGACAGGAAGCATAACTGGTTGCTTACTTGTTCAGAAACACACTTTCAGATTAAACAAAGTCAATAAATAGACATTACTTGGTGCTTTCAGACATTTTAGAGTGCAAATACGTCAAATAAACTCAACACAGCAGATAGAATAAAGTTAAACCACCTACTACTGTTTCAGTTTTATTAGTAAAAATAACTACCATATTTGTTTTAAGAAACCACAATATTTGATTTAGATCAAATACTTTCACCCGTTGGCTCAAAACGTCACATGCAGCAATGACAAAAATAATTAATAAATAATTCAAAAATAAAATTCAGAATTCATAAATAATTCAAAAATAAAAGTAACAAAAATAATTTCCCCCTGGGATCATTAAAGTAAGTCTGAGTCTGAATTATGGGTAAGACACGTCAGTGAAGCCCGAATCAATGAAAAAACACAGTTGTATCGAAACAATGCCCACATGGATAATAAAAAGGCTAATAATGGTATAGGCTACCATGATAATTTTAAAATAATTATATTTACTGAATACCAGTGTTTAGCCGTTGTATTTTAATGCTAGCTGATGAAAAAATACCAAAACACACAGATAAAGAAACAGAATCACTGACAAAACTCATTGGTTTCTGATCAGTGTGAACAGATAAGGCACCGGGATGAACTAAGCCTGGCTGTCAGCCTGGTCAGGAGCAGGCTAGCTGCGATGGTAACTGATGTGTTTTTGTGAAACCGAGTCCAGGCTAAATTAATTCAGGGTATCAAGAAAATCCCGGCTTAATCTTCTGTCTTGGTTTTGTGAAATAGGCCTCTGTTCACTAGAGAGATGGCTTGTGAGAGGAACTGGAAACTGTTCCTGAGTCTGTTGGTTTTGGCATACGGTGCTCCGTAGGTGGAGAAGTTGGAACGTTTAAGATGGATCTCCGCTGATGTTTCTTGCTCGTTTCCTGGCTTTGGAAATGTAAGACAAGATAACATAAGAAAATACCTTTGTTATCCTGCAATGGGGGAAATTTGGATGTGACAGTGGTAAAAATGCACAGTTACACACTAAATCGGTGATGAAAAACAAGTTAATCTAAAGTTAGTTCGAAGCACTGATGAGTCTGCATATAGACAGGCGGTGGATCTTCTGGTTCCTGTTAGTCAGGAAGTGTGTGACCTCTGACAGGTGGAGGCTGGCACAGTGAGTTTGGTGCTGAGGATGTCCAGGATGATTGTTAAACACTGAGCTGACGTCTATGAACAGGATCCTTGTATATGTGCCTGGAGCATCGTTATCGGAATAATATCCTAAAGTCACTATGAACTGACGCCACACAGCCACGGGCGCTCTGGAGACACGAGAACTGCACATCAGCTCCACTGTCTGCTGATTGCCAAGGTCAATGTTGGTGTATTTGCTGTGCGGGATAATTATTTTCTGGGATAGACTCTTTGTTTTGTCTCCCGGTAAGGCTGGGGTCAGGTGTTTGTGAGAGGCGAATCAGAGGAGAGACAGAATCAGGGCAGACGGCTGCAGACGGACCACAGGGTGTGATTACTTTCATCTATGTAATCTCTGCTCTGTTTCTTAAATAAAGTTCTGGAACTTCACCTCTTCACTGTTTTTCTTTTTCAGTAAGTCTTGGAGGTCAGTTATAGTTTGACTTTCCAACCACAAGCATCAAGGTGTTGGAGGTTTTAAGGCACTCCCAACTTGGCTGCATCATCCTCTAGGGCTGTGCATAAAAATCGATATAAAGATTAATATCGATATTTTTAAAAACGATTTAATATCGATATTCTGGCTTTCAATATCGATATACCTCCCAACCTCTAGGGGGCGATTTTTTTTTTTTTTTTTTTTTTTTTTTTTTTTTTTTTTTCCCAGTGTCCTGTCTAGCAATATGGCAATAGGAATTGATGTCTCAATGCCAGATGGAGCTCGACAGATTTTGCTTTTACAAGTGGAGCAAACGGCTTTCGCCATAGTGCTCCACTTGATTTATGCTTGTAAATAGCTTTATTATGATTCCTGCAAGGAGAATTTCAAATTATATGGACATGACAATGGGAGAGTAAAGGAAGAACAAAAAGTGAAAGAAAAGAAAAAAAAAGAGTAGAGGTGAAAGAAAGAGGAGATAAAAGGGAGAGAATGATAAAACCTTCTCCGTCTGCTCCATCACCTGGAAAGAGACACAAAAAGAACAGCACAACCAACAGACATAAAGCAACAGATACACTCGAATAACACCTAGATGCCATTGCTAAATCATATATATTATTATGTAAGCTGACATGTGTAATGTGATATTTGAAAAAAGAAAGTGAAAGAACATAAATAAATAAATTACAAGATTACTGTATATAAGTGAACACTTAATACCTGGGACCCAGCACCTGTGGGAGATGTGAAAGTGCACTAGTTTAGGTGAACATTATCCAGAAATAGCTTGATAGTGATTGTGGAGAACCGAAGACCCTAGGGGGCGTTATTACAGCGCAACCATTACAGTTCACAGCGAAGGAGAGCGAGTGAGACGAATTTGTGGAACGGCCGACAGGATTTTAGAAGCTCCTTTGTCCCTAAAATCAGATGTTTGGGCACATTTTTGGTTTCTGTGACACGTTAAATGCATTGAAGCAAATGCACTTTATTTTCCTGTTAATATGTCTGTGATCAATAAATAGAACATAAACATAATATTTGGCTGATTTTGGTGATTGAATCACTGAGCATTAATTCAAAGTAATAAATATCGATATTGGAATCAAATCAAGCTGAGCTATGTATCGAGAATCGTATCGAATCGGCTCATCCTAGATGATACCCAGCCCTATCATCCTCTGACTGCAGAGACTTTTTGTGATTTATTTTTTATCTGCACACACGGCCTCATAATTAACCTGGTGTAAGGCGTCACGTTGTCGGTCAGTTCCTCCAGGTCAGCGGCCGCAGCCTCAAAAACACTTCAACGAGTCAAAGCAGGCCTGGAACTCCAGCTTTGACTCGTTAGTCTATATTTTCTCACACTACAGATTTCAGTTTCTGGGGTCAGATAGTCCTAAGGCTGCTCAGGGGACAGAGCCGTAGGCATCCTTTAATTCAGCGGTGGATCAGTACGTTGGTGTCCCTGGTGGGACATTATGTCATGTTTCTCATGAAATTTTGCAGGAATTGTGCTTCGGCTTGAGTTCTTCAAAGGGAGACGATCCTCCATCCTCCTCAACACCACAACCTAAATCGGTTTGTAAAGAATAAAATAATCTTTCTGCTTTTCTTTGTATTGTTAGTTCAAACCTTTAGTTGTGCTAATGTGTCTATATTTGTCTCACACGCCTCTAATTCTGTATGAAGATAAATATCCCTGAATGGGGGTAATTAATACTTTGTTTTCAGTCAACGAAGGCATCAATGTCGTCCAGCGAGGAGTCCTCTGACAAAGACCAGGAGAAACCTGGACCGAGTCGTCACAGTGTTGCAGCAAGGTCGCGTTCAGCAGCGCGGGATGCTTCTCTGGAGATTAAAAAGATGTTCGGGGAGTCGTCCGAGGAGGACAACTCTGGTGACGATCAGGATTTCAAGGTTGCCTCTGAAACGCACAAAGCCAAACAAAAACCCACAAAAAGCTCTTTCACCAAAAGCACGATTTTTACAGCCAAAAACCACTGCTATGTCTGCGGAAAAGGGATGAGAAAGCTTTCCCGTCATCTGAAAAAGCATGCCGACGAAGTCCCCGAGATCGCCGAGGCCTTCTCCTTTCCGCCGCTCTCAAGCGAACGTACAAAGCTACTTTACATATTAAGGAACAGAGGCAATTACCGTCACAACCAGGAGGTGCTGGGCGGCAGCGCCGGGTCGCTGAAGGTGCTAAGGCGACGGAAAACCGATGAAACGAACACGGCAAACCTCGTCTACTGCCCGTACTGCAAAATCTTGATGGAGCGCGTCGGCATGTGGAGGCACGTACCAAACTGTGTGGAGAGAATGTCGGAGGCGGCAGCTGCAAACAAGAGTTTCATCAGCGACAGCGAGGAGTCAGAGTCGGAGCAAAAAATGCTCCCTGACGCCAAGAAGATACTTTCAGGGATGAAACGAGACAAAACGACGTTTGTGGTTCAGAAGGACGACCTGCTGGTCCAGCTGGCGAAGAGTTTCTGCAGAAAGTACAGAAACGATCCTGGCAAGGTGCCTTACATCCAGGACAAGCTGAGAGAGATGGGCAAACTATTGCTGGAAATGCATAAAATGAATATACTGACTTTCGAAGAGGCCCTCCGACCCAAGAACTTCTCCGGCGTCTTCAGGTCGGTGAGGAAAGTCGTGGGTTTTGATCCGGAGACGCAGACCTACGTCAAACGGGGACTTGCTTTCAATTTAGGCGTTTCGCTGAAAAGCCTCGCCAAAATCGTCCTCAACGGGCAGAACGCCGACGACGCGACGAGGAGTTCTGCTAAAATATTCATGGAGAAGTGCGTAAAGGAGTGGGGGGGGCTCGTCTCGGAGAACACCTCAAAAGGACAAAAAGTCAGCAGCCCGTCTACGATTCCTTTCACCCGCGACGTCCAGGCGTTCCACGCTTACCTGGAGAGGTTAGCCGCCTCCGCCACCGACAGCCTGAAGACGTCTGAGGACGCTCAGGTCTACAACGTCCTCTCCAGGGTCACCCTGGCGCAGGTTTCTGTTTTAAGCAAACGCACGTCAGGGGTTTCAGAGATGACGCTGGAGTCTTTTGAGCAGAGGGGCGACTCGACCAAAGTGTTGTCCAAACACTTCATCAGGATAAACGTGGTGAGCAGGAGCGGCGCCGACGTCGCCGTCCTCTTGACGTCTCAGCTGGTCAGCGCTCTGTCTCTGCTCATCAGTAAGAGGCGGGCCTGCGGCGTGCACGAGGACAATCCTTTCCTGTTCGCCAAGCCGGACGCCTCTGCCACGAGCCACTACCACGGAGGGCACTGCATCAAGTCCTTCTCCCGTCTGTGCCACGCGGAGAACCCCGAGAACCTCACCGCCGCACATCTTTCCAAGCACACGGCAAGAATCTTCCAGATCCTCAACCTGGAGAACGACGAGCTGGAGCACCTCCGGGAACTCCTTGGCCACGAGATCCGGACCAACCGGGACTACTACCGGTCCCCAGAGGCGGCCGTCGAGCTCGCAAAGATCTCCAAACTCCTCCTGGCGAAGGAGAAGGGTTCACTGGGACGATTCAAAGGGAACTCTCTGGAGGAGGTGGAGATTGAGGGTGAGTTTCCTCCGTGACGCACGTCGCCTGTCCTGAAAACGACCAGCGGGTGCTCAGACCTGCTCTCTGTTGTAGATGAGCTGAAGTCGGACGGGGAGCAGAGCAGCGGTGGAGAAGATGCTGAGAAGTCCAACGCACAGCCGGGTTCTCCACTTCAGCAGAGCGGTAGGATTTCAGATCTTTAGGTTCCTTCACATTCAGCAAGCACAGAACCCCATCATGGTCGTTTTTGTCCGAGTTGAGGTACATTTCAATAAGCCGTAGTGATCACAACTGCAGTATTATAAAGAAAACTTGGTTTGGAAATCATTCAGTTACGTAAGGAAACTGTAATATAACCTAAGCAACAAAAGATTTCCCAACCACCTGACCCTGGGCAGCAACAATTGCCATCAAGCTTTTATGATTCAGTTCACTTAAATTTTATTTATGTAGCTCCAATTAACATCACGTCATCTCAAGTCTCTTTCCAAAGTCAGACTCCATCAGATCCTCCAGGTTGGTGAGAAAGTTTCCTCTCTAAGGAAACCCAGCAGGTTGCATCAAGTCTCTCCAAGCAGCATTCACTCCTCCTGAAAGAGCGTAGAGCCACAGTGGACAGTCGTCTGCATTGTTGATGGCTTTGCAGCAATCCCTCATACTGAGCATGCATGAAGCGACAGTGGAGAGGAAAACTCCCCTTTAACAGGGAGGAGAACCTCCAGCAGAACCAGAACCAGGCTCAGTGTGAACGCTCATCTGCCTCCACCCACTGGGGCTTAGAGAAGACAGAGCAGAGACACAGAAAGCACAGAAGCTCACATTGACCCAGGAGTACTTTCTATGATAGAGAAGACAGAGCAGAGACACAGAAAGCACAGAAGCTCACATTGACCCAGGAGTACTTTCTATGATAGAGAAGACAGAGCAGAGACACAGAAAGCTCAGAAGCTCACATTGACCCAGGAGTACTTTCTATGTTAGATGGTAATAGAGGATGATCTGCCTCCCCTGATGATGTCACAGCTAACAGAACATCAGACCAGGTGTACCTTCTATGAAGAGAAAAATTACTATTTTACACTGTGGAGGAATTTTGATCCTCTCTGCAGAATTGTTTAGATTTAAAAGCATCAAGCGGCCTGTTTTAGGTCACGTCACAGTGTCTGTCTGATTTAAGTTCGGACGTTGCTTTATTACTTTTACAGCAGATGTAACCGGAGAGACACACAAAAAAAACAATTTCTTTCACTGAATATTTTTCCCAAACTCTCAGAGATCATCAACAAGACTCTGTGGCATCTTTTTAAAAGTTAGTTGAAAACATTTTCTATATCTCCCTTTATAGATTTCTCCTGATTTCACACAATTACACATTAGTCTCTTGAGCTGCTGTATGCACTTAAGATAGGAACAACTCATCTCCATCGTATTTCTAGTGCAGTATGTCTAATTATCTTATTTTCGGGGTGGAAATACTCGTTCCACTGGCAGATAATCTCATTTACCTGCTTAAATCAAGGACAAATACACACATTTCAAGAAGATTTTGCTTACATTTCGTTGCCTTTTTCCGTGCAATGCATCTACAGATGTTCCGCTTGCTTATTTCAAGCATGTAAAACAAGATGCGTCTGCAAATGTGTGTTCATATTCATAACAGAGATATTATAACTGTGGCATATTGTGAGCCATGCTTTTTCTGGGACTGTGTGCAGATGTTGCAGAACAGCTGGACGGACCGCCGGCTGCAGCTGTTCAGGATGCGCTGGAGCACATAAAGGCTAAAAAAGACAAACCCTCTCTTCAGGAGAGGTTCATAGACTCCGTGAAAGGTTTGTTGTGCTCGCCGGTAAATAAATCTAATATTTAATTTCCCTCTGTGATAAATAAAGTGTTTTTGAATTGAATTTGAAATCATAAAACCAGTTGCTCTCCTTTTTTGAGATGCCATTCACAGCAGACAGGTGGCTACTTGGTTACTTAAATTTTTTTTAACCACTTTGGCTTTATGCTTAAAATTGATTAAATTAGTCGTTTTTATTATTATTTCCTGCTTTTGCAGGGAAAGGTGTGTTCGCTAACGAATCCATCGAACCCTCTTCGTTTGTTGTTGAGTTTCGGGGGAAGATCTGCGCTCGCCAAGAAAGCTCTGAGACGGAAGGTGGAGACTCGTTAAACAATTATGTGTTTGACTTTTCATGGAAAGGAGCAAACTGGTGGTGAGTTTGAAGCTTTTTCACCCAGAAAAACCTGTTTTAAGATTAAAAATGCTTATGTTTATTTAAAATGCTGCCCTCTTGCTGGGAATGTTTTGTGTGCTAGTCAGGAAAACACAAATAATTCAATCTTTCAGCAAGTAGAAAGAAATTAGCTTTGAAAAATGTAAAATTTGCACAATGTTTTAAAACAGGAAAAAAAATTTTTTGCGGCCGTAGATGAACAGATCTCACTGCTTGTAAACCGTTTTTCACCTTAACTCTATTATTTAAATGTAAAACCTCAAACAACATTGTCCCCTTATTCTGGGAGATTTCATGATTTTAGAGGAGACGGCAGAGGTGGATAAAAAGAATCAATGTTTTATATGTTGAGGAAACTAAAATTATTAAAACTAGAGCTTATAGGAAAGATTTTAGCCTGCAAAAAGGGAACTAAAAGAAAATGCAATTTTCTTGAAAGTAGTTTCTTTGACCTTCATTTGAGCAGGTAAATCAGATTATCTGCTGATGGAAAGAGTATTTTACCCCTAAAATAAGATTATTAGACATCCTGCACTTGAAATAAGATGATGAAGACGAGTTGTTCCTATTTTAAGTGCAAAAATCTTATTTTATTGGTAGATAATCTTATTTAGCTGCTCAAATCAGGGATAAATACACTAATTTCAAGAAGATTCTACTTACTTTTAGTTCCCTTTTTGCACCATTTTTCCATTATAACTGTGCATTTTAAATCATCATCATATCCTTGTTCTCTGAAGCTCTGTGAGTTTGAACAGATTTGTAAACTAACTGTGAAATATTAAATTATATAAGATTAATTCTGACAATGGCAGCTTTCCTCGTCTCTCAGCGTCGATGCTTCAGCAGAAGACGGGAGTCTGGGCCGGCTTGTAAACGACGATCACTTGAACCCCAACTGCAAAGTGATGAAGATTACCTGTGAGGAGAAACCTCACCTGTGTCTGTTCGCGCTGAAGCAAATATGCCCTGGTGAGGAGATAACCTTCAGCTACGGCGACTCGTCTTACTCGTGGCGCTCAACGGTACGCTCACGCTCTACAGCGACTGAAACGCGTGTTAGAAAACAGATTATTAAATTATTAGATTAATGTGAGTTCTCGGCCATCTGTGTGTTCACAGGAAACTACTGAGGATGTAAATGTTCCTGAGAAGGACCCAGCTCCCCCCGTCGATGAAGACGTAGGTGTTCAGCCTTTCTTTGGCCACCGAGCATTTTCTGCTCCTCCAGGAAAGATAAAACTAGCATCAAAAGATTTGTTTCTAAAGCCCCTAAAAAGCAGAATTTACTGAAATGCACCACAGAAATTAAACGTTCTCCGTAATGAATGATGCAGCAGCTGAAGGAGCCGTTTATCTGCTTAAGCAGGGCGTACGCGATACGATGTTTCGCCCTTTTTGGGCCGATTCTTCAGTCGTTCCAGAACTTTGTGGATCAGGCTGAGTTTCAGCATCATGGTGCGTGGTGCAGCATCCAGGGTGTAACGAGGGACCATCAGCCTCTCACCACCTCCTCCCCATCAGAGGAAAATCAAACATGTCTGACATCCAGTCGGCCCTCCTGAGGAGATGGAGAGCGCCTCCTGCTGGTGAAGCAGAGCTACGAGCCCATTTCCCCCAACCTCCACACTGAGCATGTGCAGACAAGGGAGTTCTTCTTCTTCTTCTTCTCCTTAGACGAAAACAGGAGAGAATCA
This sequence comes from Fundulus heteroclitus, assembly GCF_011125445.2. Taxonomy (NCBI): domain Eukaryota; kingdom Metazoa; phylum Chordata; class Actinopteri; order Cyprinodontiformes; family Fundulidae; genus Fundulus; species Fundulus heteroclitus. Next base: position 39,460,998 of record NC_046373.1, read on the forward strand.
TGGCGGCGGTACATGTGACACTCTGTTCTCTATTTATTCACTGGAGTGCTGATTTGCCCGAAAAACTGAAGTCACTGGCCGCCATCTTGCTCCTCCCTACTCTCACAGAATCCCACAGGATTTGGTTGCAACAACAAGCAGTTTTCTGGCTGTGTGAAAACGTTTCACAGGTAATTCTACAGTCAGTGGATGTACTAACACTATCAACTACTAGGAAATTAGGTGCTGACATATAATATAAATAACATGCAAAATATTTCAGCACATGACTTTCTCAGTACTTAGTTTTAGAACATAACATAAAAGCATATGGCATTTGACATTTTAAAAGTTTTAAGCCCCCCTGAACATGAGAAAATCCTCGTTATTCGATGCTGTAGCGCACATATTCCCTAGTTACTGGAGGAAAATAGGGAGTACCAATATGGCGGCTGGTGGCTTCACATCAACGTGTATTGTATACGGCCAATCAGCATCCAGTGAATAAATAGAAATCAGTGGTGTGACATGGAGTCAAACTACGGAGGAGAAACTGGTAGAATTACCAAGGCAGCGCGTTTGGTTCTAGTGAGCCTCATGTTTAACAGAGAGCATCCACACTTCCACCTTTTTCTTCTTCTACTGTTTACGTTTTGCTTACAGATAGACGAGTCAGAGTAGCGCCATCTCTCGGCGGGGCTGAGTCTGACGTTTTAGACGTACAGTAAGAACAGAGATGGAGAACTTTTAAACGCTGAGGTTTCATCGTGCAGTTTGAGCTCTGAGTACAACGACTGAAAACATCGTACAGTTTACGCCCGGCTTTAGTCAAAATAAAAATGAAACAGGAAACGTTCAAACTGGCCTTTAGCCGGCTCACTGCAAAAACGGGTCTAAAAATAAGTAAAATGTTCTTAAAATTAGTGTTTTTGTCCAAGATTTGAGCAGGTAAATAAGATGATCTGCCAATGGAATAAGTATTTTGACGCCTAAAATAAGATAATTAGATATACTGCACTGGAAATAAGATGATGAAGATGAGTTGTTCCCTATTTTAAGTGCAAAAATCTTATTCTATTGGCAGGTCATCTTATTTACCTGCTCAAATCAAGGAAAAATACACTAATTTTAAGAACATTTTACTTATTTTTAGTTCCGTTTTTGCAGTGCTGCACTGGAACCAAACATGGAGAAGCAGCATTTAGTTCCTTTGCTCCACAAACCTGGAACAAACCTCCAGAAAACTGCAAATCCTTTAAATCCAGACTGAAGAACCTCCTGTTTAGAGCTGCTTTCAGCCATAATAACAGGAACTCTGACCAACTTATTTGATGTTTTCTCCTGATATAATTTAATGTTTGTCACTGTTTGATGTTTTATACGCACTTTGAACTTCCTCGCTGCTGAAATGTGCCACAAATAAACTTCAACATGCAGACGGTGGATAAACACATCCAGGAATGTTTTCTAACTTCTAAACCTGTTTGGTTGTTTCCCAGCTTGAAGACTCTGCAGCAGACTCGCTGGGCTCTGCTCAGTCCTCCGGGGATGAATACGTCTGCGACGAACAACCCGACAGCGACGACAGCGTCTCGTCATCCGACCCGGAGGAAGACCCGACCCGTTGCGGCTCCGACGACTCGGACTCGGCGGCGCCGTCCAAACGTACCTCCTTCACCAGGAAGAACTACTGTTACGTCTGTGGAAAACCTCAGAGCAAGATCTCCCGCCACCTCTTCACCCACAGAGGCGAGGAGCCCGAGATCGCCGAGGTGTTCGCCTTGCGGCGCAACAGCAAGGAGCGGAAGAAGCTGCTGGAACATCTGCGGGGCCGAGGGAATTACACGCACAACAAGGAGGTGCTGAGGACTCAGAAAGGAGAACTAAAAGCAAGAACCCAAAGCCAGGTGGCCACGCTGCAAAACCCCGCCGCCTGCATTTATTGTAAAGTCCTGTTCAGTCGCAGCGTCTTATGGAAGCATCTTCAGAAGTGTCCTCTGAGGATCTCCACCCCCCTCAGAGGCAGGACGCAGATCTTGGCTCTGGTGGCGTCCGGGTTAACGGAGCCGGACAAATCCTCGGCTGTGAGGAAGATGCTGAAACGAATGAAGGAGGACGAGACCAGCGTTTCGGCTCTGCAGGATCCGTACCTCCTGCAGCTGGCCTGCTGCTTGTTCCACATGCTGCAGGGCAAGAAAAAGGAGGCGGACATCAGCCGGAAACTCAGGCAGATGGGGAGATTGCTGGCGGCCCTGAAGGAAAAGTCCATCGTGAGCTTCGAGGCGGCTCTGAAACCCCAGAACTTCAACAGCGTTGTCGAAGCAGTGGAGAGCGTCTCAGCTTCGAACGTGAAGTCCGTCACGTCCTTGCTCGGCAAAGTGGGGAACATAAAATACGCCCGAGTCCTGAACGACAACGCCGACAAAGAGGCGATCGAGGAGGCGGAGGAGTTCCTGAAGCTGTGTGAGAAGCAGTGGCCGAAGACGAAGATTCCTCAGCAGAACGCTCCCGGCGCAGAAACGCTGCCCTTCATCCGCGACGTCCAGCTGCTCTTTGGCTACATCAACGCGTCTGTGGCGTCTGCCGTCGAGACGCTCGCCAAGTTTCAGAGCGCGCCGGTGTACAACGCGCTGCTCCGCGGGGTCGCCGCCTACGTGGCCGTGTTGAACCGGAAGAACGCCCACCTGGGACAGGTGACCCTGCAGTCCTTCCTGCAGAGGAACCGAGCGCCGCCTCCGGAGGAGAACGACGGCGGCGGCCCGCAGCCGTTTGAGAAGATCCTCTATGAACGCATCGTCAGGATCGCCGCCGTCTGCCAGGAGAACCGAAAAGTGGTCCTGAGTCTGACGCCGGAGCTGCTGTCCGCGGCGACCGTGCTGGTGGAGAGGAGGAAGCAGTGCGGCGTCCCCGACGGGAACCCCTACCTCTTTGGGAGGCCGGGCGCGTCGCCTTCCAGCGTCTGCAAGCCGCAGCAGACCATCTCCTCCTTCGTAGGTCTGTGCGGCGCCAAAGGCGAGGCGGACCTCAGGTCCCCGGTTTTCCGTAAGTACGTGGCGCAGATTTTCCAGATCCTGCTCCTGGGTGACGAGCAGCTGGGCCAGCTGGCCACGCTGCTGGGCCGCGCCGTCCGCACCGACAGCGAGTTCTACCGCAGCCCCGAGGCGGCGGCGGACATCGCCAGGATCCTGGTGCTGCTGTCCGCCGTCGAGGGCGAGTGCCTGGACATCTTCCAGGGAAAGTCCTTGGAGGAAATTGGGATTCCAGGTAAGCTTCCTCCCACCTGACTACTTCAGTAGGAGGAGGATAAATGTTAAGTTATTGTTGCATTACGACAGACATCCAGGTTCCTTAGCAGGAGAAAGAGTTCAAATTAATACCTTATTTCCACACCGTCGAAAATCTTAATTTATTTATAAGAGGGAAAAAAATTATGAACCAAAGAATAATCAATATTAAAATGTATCAAATTTGCCGTAAAAACTGAGCTTGAAAAGATATAAGAGGCTCAAACACTAAAACACTGCGAAAAGGGAACTAAAAGTAATTTAAAATTATCTTGACTTTAACTGCTTGATCACCAAATTTCCACCATATTCATCGCAAAAATGGAACTAAAAGTAAAATTATCTTGAAATGAGTGTATTTGTCCTTGATTTGAGCAGGTAAATAACTCCTTGCCAGTGGAATGCGACTTTTGCACTTAAAATAGGAACAATTCATCTCCATCATCTTATTTCCAGTGCAGGATGTCTAATTATGTTATTTTAGAGACCGCTAAGGATGTCTTACGGGACTTTACAGTTCGTTATCTAAATGATTTTATTGAACTGTTTGATGAAAATCCTTTAACTGAATGTGGGGGCATTTTTAAAATGTAATGCTAATAACCCTTTGCCAGTGGAATATGATTTTTGCACTTTAAATAGGAACAACTCATCTCCATCATCTTATTTCAACTGCAGGATATCTAATTATCTTATTTTAGAGGTAAAAACACATATTCCATTGGCAGATAATCTGTCCAAATCAAGGAAAAATACACTCATTTCATGATAATTTTACTTTTAGTTCCCTTTTTGCAGTGAATATGGTGGAAATTTGGGGATCAAGCAGTTAAACACTGATTTAAGGAAAGCTGGTCAGTATTTACTTAAGGTTTGGCACTTCCTGACAAACAACACGTTTTTATTCTTGAAATGATCTTAATTTTAAAATAGGAGGCGAAGGCGCGGCTGTAGTGAAGCTTTTGCTGAAATTAAATCCACACTGCAAAAAGAGAACTAAAAATAAGTAAAAAATGTCTTGAAATTAATGTATTTGCCCTTGATTTGAGCAGATAAATAAGATTATTTGCCAATGGAATGAGTATTTTTACCGCTAAAATAAGATAATTAGACATCCTGCACTTGAAATAAGATGATGGAGATGAATTTTTCCTATTTTAGGTGCAAAAATCTTATTCCATTGGCAAATAGTCTTATTTACCTGCGCAAATCAAGGGCAAATACATTAATTTCAAGAAAACTTTACTTATTTTTAGTTCTATTTTTGCAGTGCAGTTTGTGACCTTGAGCTCAATCCCAAAACCAGCAGCACGTCTGCCTCTAAACTGCTAAAAGAAAAGGTAATAAGAAACTAAACGCAGGTCATTTAATGGGAGATAAGGCTGTTACTGCTGGAAGAGCCTCCAATGTGGCTGAATTAAACAATAAACCCTCAGCTGCCATATTTACAGCATGTTAGTGCTGCTCTGGATGTCTTAAGAGACTTACAGTTTATTATCTAAATGATTTTATTCAGCTGTCTGATGAAAATCCTTTAATTGAATTTGGTGTTTTGTGATCATCCAGTAATAAAGATTTTGGGCTTTTTTTATTTATTTAATGTTTTAAATTTAGTCTGATTTTAATAGAAACTGTCCGCTTGATGTTTCATCTTCAAGATGAGCTGCAGCCGGTGGTGGAGCCCATCAGCCGAGCCGAGGAAGACGAGGCCGACGCATCTCTTCAGGCGGACGGTGTGTGACTTTCTCCAGCTGGAGGTCTTCTCTTGCATTACAGCCGTTTCTCCACCAAAACACACATTTTACCAGTAAAAACACCCAGATTTGTCGTTTTTTTTCTCTGTTCGGTCTCAGCAACACTGCAGATGCGACAAAGTTTAGAACAAAATGGAGGAAAATAAACTCACTGGGCTGAAAAGATGTGCCCACAGTCACAGAAAACCACTCAGAGCTGCTGCTTCTGTCTAAATACGCAGCATGTTGGGTTGATAAAGGATGAAGGGATATGCACACTGCAAAAAGGGAACTAAAAGTAGGTAACATCCTCTTGAAATTAGTGTATTTTTATTTGATTCGAGCTGGTAAATCATTCTATCTGCCAATGGAATAAGATTTTTGTACTTAAAATAAAAACAATTCATCTCTATCATCTTATTTCAATTGCAGGATATCTAATTACCCTATTTTAGGGGTGGAAATACTCATTCCATTGGCAAATAGTCTTATTTAGCTGCTCAAATCAAGGAAAAATATACTAATTTTAAGAAAATTTTACTTACTTTTAGTTCCCTTTTTGCAGTGCAGCGGCTTCCCTTTTACTCCACGTTTACCCGCTGTGTTAAAAGTAGCCAGTTTTTATTGGTTTTAAGTTGATTTCTGCCTTTTTAGATGTCTTTGCAGCTTTTTACTTCTATTTAAACATATCTGTGGACACAGTTGATGCTTAATAGCCCTGAAAACATTTTATTCTGAGAGCAAGCGAAGACCCGACCAGAGTCTGTTGCCCTCGAAGCAAACTAAGTTTAAAGTTGCTCCAAACACCCAGAGCTTACACTTCAAAAACGGAACTAAAAATAAGTAATATTTTCTTAAAATTAGTGTATCTGTCCTTGATTTGAGCAGGTAAATAAGAAAGTCTGCCAATGGAATGAGACTTTTGCACTTAAAATAGAAACAATTCATCTCCATCATCTTATTTCAAGTGCAGTATATCTAATTATCTTATTTTAAGGGTCAAAATACTCATTCCATTGGCAGATAATATTATTTACCTGCTCAAATCAAGGACCAAAACACTAATTTTAAGAACATTTTACTTATTTTTAGATCTGGTTTTGCAGTGTAACAACGATCGCAGCCGCCGTCCCTAATGGCCGACACTTCTTCTTCCAGGTGCTTCTCCATCAACGTCACAAAAGAAAGGCAAACGTTCCTCCACGAAGAACCGAGGCAAGAGCAAGAAGAAGGACCCGACCGGTGGTAAAAATGAAGAGGAGAACACGGAGAAAGATGAAGAAGCAGCTAAGATCTCACAGCAGGGCGGCGTGGACGCAGCCGAGGAGACGCGGACCCGTAAGAAAGAGGCGCCGGCTGGCAGCGAAACCACAGCAGCTCCTAACAAACACAACGAGTCTCAGATTTATTTCAGCGACGATGACGAAGACATGAATGTAGACTTTAACATGGACATCGACATCGACGATGACGACGACCATGAGGTCAGGAATGAGGAAACTAAGGCTGCTGAGAACTCTGAAGCGAACCTGGGAGGTCAGGATAAAGGAAAGGAGAGTGAGACTCTGAAGGACGGCTCCTCTGAGGCGGCCGTGGAGACGGACAGACGTTCAGGGCCAGACGGCGATGACGAAGAGGCGGACCAGGATGACTGGATGGGTGCAGACAGTGGGGGATCCTCTCCTGTACGCACAGGTAAGAGCTCAGAAAGCATCTTCCCTGCAGGAATCCAATGCTCCGCACTAGCATTGGATCTTCCTAGAGTCTCTAAAAGTAGAATGGGAGGCAGATCCTTTAGCTATCAGGCTCCTCTCCTGTGGAACCAACTCCCAGTTTTGGTCCGTGAGGCAGACACCCCGTCTACTTTTAAGACTAATCTTAAAACTTTCCTTTGTGACAAAGCTTCTAGTTAGAGTGGCTCATGTTACCCTGAGCTACCTCTATAGTTATGCTGCTATAGGCTTAGGCTGCTGGAGGACATCTGGGTCTATTTCTCTCACTCTGCTGAGTTCTCCTACTGCTCTCCAATCTGCATTGTTAGTTGTTATTTCAGCTTTTAACTTTTTGTTCTCTGTCTTATTTCTCTTCTTAGAAGGTACACCTGGTCTGGCGTTCTGTTAGCTGTGACATCATCAGGGGAGGCAGATCATCCTCTATTACCATCTACCATAGAAAGTACTCCTGGGTCAATGTGAGCTTCTGTGCTTTCTGTGTCTCTGCTCTGTCTTCTCTAAGCCCCAGTGGGTGGAGGCAGATGAGCGTTCACACTGAGCCTGGTTCTGGTTCTGCTGGAGGTTCTCCTCCCTGTTAAAGGGGAGTTTTCCTCTCCACTGTCGCTTCATGCATGCTCAGTATGAGGGATTGCTGCAAAGCCATCAACAATGCAGACGACTGTCCACTGTGGCTCTACGCTCTTTCAGGAGGAGTGAATGCTGCTTGGAGAGACTTGATGCAACCTGCTGGGTTTAAAAATTTAATTGAATTTAATCTGTATATTGAGGGTAAAATGGCTCATGCTGATGGTCTGACTTCATCAGTTGCAGAAGAGCGGAGCAGCAGCTTTGAGGCAGCGATGATGCGCATGAAGGAAATAAAGATTTTGATCCGCAAACTGAACGTTGTGAGTAAACGTTTCACTTTCTGCGACACTTTCTGATGTTGGTGCTTTCCTTGCAGACACATTTGTTGTTCCTCTTTGCGTAGGATAACCTGCAGACTCCTATCCAGGCTTCACAGTTAACTTTAGATGAGATTCAGCCGAGATTCAACGACCAGCGCTCACCGGCCGCTGCAGAGGAGCGTAAACTCACCTCCACGTCCCCGGAGGAAACAAACAAGCAGCGCGATGCCAAGGTGGGATTACATCCCTGCTCTGCACAGTAAAATACACCAAATAAACCCGGATGCAGCCGCATATCCACACAAATATCCACACAAACTCCATAATTAATTGCGGAGTTTGTAATAATTAATTAATAATTAATTAAAGGTGACGGCTCTCTGTTACGGCAGTGAGTTCTCACCGAAACTGAAAGCTCTGTCTCAGATGCTCGGAACAACAAAAAGATGAATTAAATCTTTGCTGTCTTGGGTTTCTTTAGGCTGTGATGATGAACTGCTCCCACTGTAAGAAGATCATGACCAAGGGACAAACTGCGTACCAAAAGAAGGGCTTCACGGACGTCTTCTGCTCCAAAGACTGCCTGTTTGAGATGTTTCCCACCAACAAAGCCGCTCCACGGACGTGTTACTACTGCTTCAGGTTAGTCTGAAGAGCTTCGTCTCTGTTTTCATGTTCAGTGCTGAGCTCCTGGGCTTTCACAACGAGCAGATGTCAGGATGTTCACGCATATCTGGCCCATATTTCAGAATGCTGAAGCAAAATAAAATGTGAAAGCTGCAGGAAGAACTTTCACAGACCAACAAGGGAGGTGGTTGGTTGAGTTTAAAGGTAGAAAATTAGATAAATAAATATACAGCACCCTCCAGACTTAACAGCTGACCACATGGTCCAGAATCCTGGGTCTCCTTTCTTCTGTACTTTCTATAGGATGCTTGAGTTTACCGGTAATTACATTTTATGTATATAGCATCAATTCATGAAACACATCATCTCAAGTCTCTTTCCAAAGTCAGACTCCATCAGATCCTCCAGGTTGGTGAGAAAGTTTCCTCTCTAAGGAAACCCAGCAGGTTGCATCAAGTCTCTCCAAGCAGCATTCACTCCTCCTGAAAGAGCGTAGAGCCACAGTGGACAGTCGTCTGCATTGTTGATGGCTTTGCAGCAATCCCTCATACTGAGCATGCATGTAGCGACAGTGGAGAGGAAAACTCCCCTTTAACAGGGAGGAGAACCTCCAGCAGAACCAGAACCAGGCTCAGTGTGAACGCTCATCTGCCTCCACCCACTGGGGCTTAGAGAAGACAGAGCAGAGACACAGAAAGCTCAGAAGCTCACATTGACCCAGGAGTACTTTCTATGTTAGAGAAGACAGAGCAGAGACACAGAAAGCTCAGAAGCTCACACTGACCCAGGAGTACTTTCTATGTTAGAGAAGACAGAGCAGAGACACAGAAACCTCAGAAGCTCACATTGACCCAGGAGTACTTTCTATGTTAGAGAAGACAGAGCAGAGACACAGAAACCTCAGAAGCTCACATTGACCCAGGAGTACTTTCTATGTTAGAGAAGACAGAGCAGAGACACAGAAAGCACAGAAGCTCACATTGACCCAGGAGTACTTTCTATGTTAGAGAAGACAGAGCAGAGACACAGAAAGCTCAGAAGCTCACATTGACCCAGGAGTACTTTCTATGTTAGAGAAGACAGAGCAGAGACACAGAAAGCACAGAAGCTCACATTGACCCAGGAGTACTTTCTATGTTAGAGAAGACAGAGCAGAGACACAGAAAGCTCAGAAGCTCACATTGACCCAGGAGTACTTTCTATGTTAGAGAAGACAGAGCAGAGACACAGAAAGCACAGAAGCTCACATTGACCCAGGAGTACTTTCTATGTTAGATGGTAATAGAGGATGATCTGCCTCCCCTGATGATTCCACAGCTAACAAAACGCCAGACCAGGTGTACCTTCTATCAGGAGAAAAATGACAGAGAACAAAAAGTTAAAAGTTGAAATTACAACAAACAATGCAGATTGGAGAGCAGTAGAAATCAGTAGAGAGAGAGAAATAGACCCTGATGTCCTCCAGCAGCCTAAGCCTATAGCAGCATAACTATAGAGGTAGCTCAGGGTAACATGAGCCACTCTGACTAGAAGCTTTGTCACAAAGGAAAGTTTTAAGATTAGTCTTAAAAGTAGACGGGGTGTCTGCCTCACGGACCAAAACTGGGAGTTGGTTCCACAGGAGAGGAGCCTGATAGCTAAAGGATCTGCCTCCCATTCTACTTTTAGAGACTCTAGGAACCACCAGCAGACCTGCAGTCTGAGAGCGAAGTGCTCTGTTAGGAACATACGGGGTAATCAGAGCTCTGATATATGATGGAGCTTGATTATTAAGGCCTTTATACGTTAGAAGGAGAATTTTAAATTCTATTCTTGGTTCAGGTCTTAAAGACATGAAAGAATGTTGATTTAGTTCCTGCAGAATCATTTTAGATGTTTAGATGCTAAAAGACCTGATGACGGCCCGTTTTCAAGGTTCTGCCAAAGGTCAGCAGGTTTTCATATTAAAGAGTTGATGCCAATGATGCGGTAGACTTGAACAAGGTTCCCAGGGGCCTTTGGAATAGAAACGGGCCCTCAGCCTCACAGATCCTCCACCGTACTTGGCAGCAGTGGGCATGAGGTGCTTTTCCACATTTTCATGGTTTGTTTGCTCATCTGACCACAGATCCAGTTAAAGACAGACACGTTTATGTTTGTGATGGAAGGTCTTTCTCCTGGCACGGCTCCATGGACTTCAATGAGTCGTGTAAATGGAATCCAGTGCTTACCATGCAGACTTCTGCTCGGGGGGAGAGTTCTGCTGTTCTGAGGCCTTTTTAGATAACCTTTGTGTTTTTTATAATAATTGTTTCTCCTTTCAGGGAAATCTTGCAGCTCCTGGACCTCATCATGGCGGTGGTGGACCTTAAAGGAACCATGAAAGACTTCTGCAGTCCATCCTGCTTGTGCAACTTTAAATCCAGCTCTGCGTCAGTGAAAGGACAGCCGGCGCGTCAGAAAAATCTGACCTCCATGTCCAACCAGACGCCGTCGCCCTTCTGCACCATGTGCGACAGAATCTGCGCCGTAAGACGAGCGTTTCTGATTGGTCGATTCTTTATTACCCATTCACTTTTTATTGACAAGGTTGAAAAACATTATGATCTGTTTTGACACATAAAATTAGTGAATTTCTTGATTTTACACACAATAAAAATACAACATGCACTGCAAAAAGAGAACTAAAAATAAGTACAATTTTCTTGAAATGAATGTATTTGCCCTTGATTTGAGCAGGTAAATAAGTTTATTTGCCAATGGAGTGAGCCTTTTTACCCCTAAAATAAGATAATTAGAAATCCTGCACTTGAAATAAGATGATGGAGATGAATTGTTCCTATTTTAGGTGCAAAAATCTTATTCCATTGGCAAATAGTCCTATTTATCTGCTCAAATCAAGAAAAAATACTTTCATTTCAAGAAACAATTTCTTATTTTTAGGTCTATTTTTGCAGTGTGGTGTCTTTAACTGGGAGCTGCGGGTAACTTTTTACAGATTCAGTAAGAAAAACTAATATCTAGCCATTTTATTTTCCAGTTTCAGGTCAATATAATATAGTTAGGATCCAAGAATTATACAAAATCACTTCTAAAGAGGCTTATAAACCTGATTATTTTTCTCAAATATTATAAAATTTTTCTGTCTGGGTTCTTAAAGAAAATATTAACTTTTCCACTTTAAATATTTCTAAAACGATGCTAAACCAATCTTCTAATGGGGGTGCTGGGTTTAACCATTTTCTTGTCAATGTTTTATTGGCTGCTAGTAGAGCCTGCATTGCAAAAACAGAACAAAAAATAAGTAATCTTTTCTTAAAATTAGTGCATCAGTCCTTGATTTGAGCAGGTACATAAGATTATCTGCCAATGGAATAAGACTCTTGCACTTAAAATAGGAACAGCTAATCTCCATCATCTTATTTCAACTGCAGGATGTCTAATTATCTTATTTTGGGAGTCAAAATACTCATTCCATTTTATTTACCTGCTCAAATCAAGGACAGAAAACACAAATTTTAAAAACATTTTACTTATTTTTAGATCCGCAGCTTTATATTCCCCCCTCCTCTAGTCCCAATCAGACCAAAATACATGCTTACAAAATCATAATTAATATTATGAACCTTAAACATCTCTTGTAGAACCTTGTGAATTCCTCACCAGTATTGATTTAAAGTCGGGTTTTACCAAAACACATGGAAATGGTCTACCTGCAGAGATCCACACTTCTGATTGGCCGATTCAAGCGTTGGGTCTTTGGGTCACGGCGCCTCTTTCTGATTCCAGAACCCGGTGGAGCTAAAGCTGGACGAGTGCCTGCGCAGCTTCTGCAGCGACGCCTGCTTGGAGACGTTCTGCAGGAAGAACGTGGGCGTCTGTGAGCACTGCGGCTCGCCCTGCCGGGGCAAGCGGCTCCGGCTGAGGCTGGAGGACGGCACCAAGACCGTCTGCGGCCCAGACTGCCTGGAGGAGTTCAAAAAGGTGCGGCGCGGCGCAGAGATCAGGGCTTAGAGGCCGTAGATTGTAGATCTGACTCTTCTCCTGTTTCCTGTTTCCTGTCGCTCTGCAGAACATCATGGCGGCCCAGGAGTGCCCCGTCTGCAGAGCTTCCCAGCTCCCGTCGGACATGGTGAGCTACAAAAACAGCGAGAACCTGGTGGAGCTGCTCTGCTCTCGCAGCTGCTTGGTGTCCTTCAAGGTGCTGCCCGTCCCCAGACCTGTGAGTAGATCCCTGCACGGTTACAGGATCGCTCAGCCCGACTTTAACGTTTAAACGTCTCGCCGAACGGTGAAGGAGCCCGCTGCCTCTCTGGTCCTGGAGACGGACGACACGGCGAGGCTCGTCGTCGGAAGCGGCGAGGCGAGCTGCTGCTGCTGCTGCGGCAGGAAGCTGAAGAAGGGATCCGCGGTTTACCACCTGAAGAAAGCCAAGCAGGCGTTCTGCTCTGAGGCGTGCGTCACTGAAAAGCATCCCCACGTCCAGTTCGACACCAAAACCTGTTACAGCTGCCTCCAGTAAGTCCGGCTGATCCACTTTTACTTTTTAAAGGTTCAGATCCGCCTCTCCTTTGTTTCGTCGTGTTCTGCTTTCAAGCTGCCAGACGTTACGACTTTACATCATCTTCACAGTAAAATAGAAGCTTCTGCTCTGTTATGAAATAATTCCTGTCCTCCTGTCCATAAATACCCGGATCAGTTCTAGGTTAGTTTTTATCGTTGCTGCACGGCGTTTTGTCTCATGTAAGGAGCTATAATCACTGGAAAGTTTATTTAAATGTACTTAATTTCAGTAACCTTCAGTCCTGACCATTTTCAGATGAATGTTTTTGTTTATGACTGAATTAATTAATACCTCATTAACTTACTATTATACCAACTATTATTATTGTTTATTATCGGTCTTCTTCTATAGTTTTCTTCTTTTTATTCTAAATGTCTTTGCAGCCATTGCAACACACCAATTTCCAGCCAGGGATTAATAAATACTTATATTTCTTTCTATACTGTCCTATTCTATTAATTAATGTCCAATTAAATGATAAACTATTGTTAGCTTATTAATTATGCATTAGTGTTTAATACTTACCATTTTTATTACTACCAGTATTAATTATAAATGTATACATTTTATTATTACTATACCTTTATTTTTGTCATGCATTAATTATTAACTATTAGTCATATTATTAGTTGTAGTAGTATTAATAGTAGTATATATTTATTTACAAAGTAGCAATGCATAATAGAATTAATTAAGAAACTGACATACATGGAGTAGAAGTGGCGTTGTCTGATAATTATGATGCATAAACTGATTTCTTTATAGTCAGTCTAAATTAAATTCAGTCTAATGTAGAATATTATTCATTTTTAGATTTATTTCAGTAACTCTACCCCTAAGTGAACTAGGTAGAGTTTTCAAGCCTAATTATGATAATTTTCTGGACATTTAAGGATAGAAAATTACATCAAACCAATTTTAAAAAAAGATTTTGATGCTGAAATGTGTACTTAATGAAAAGTAGTTTAATATATGCTTAAATGTTGTTGTTTTTAATCTGTGAGACAAGCCTCATCAGATTTATTGACTATGACTATATTTCGTGAAGGAACTTGAGAGAGAAAATATGAATAAATAATAATAATGCATTGGATTTGTAATGCACTTGATATTGATAAAAATCCCAAAGTGTTACATAGTAAAACAGGTAAGTGCTAAATAAAAACATATGGAGAGCATGAAAAATAAAAAGGTAAAAAAGATAAAATTAAGACAATAAGGGATCCCATTTGTTAAAATTTTATTCAAATTTACTGCAACCAGTAAATAGCTCATAATAAATGTATGTTCCCCTAGCAGCAGGTACACCGCAAAAACAGAACTAAAAATAACTAAAATGTTCTTAAAATTAGTATATTTATCCTTGATTTGAGCAGGTAAATAAGATGCTTTGCCAATGGAATAAGATTTTTGCACTTAAAACGGGAGCATAATGCACAAGTGCATAATATCTAGTTATCTTATTTTAGGGGTAAAAATACTCATCCTATTGGCAGATAATTTGATTTACCTGCTCAAATCAAGGACAAACGTACTAATTTCAAGAAATCTTTACTTATTTTTAGTTCTGTTTTTGCAGTGAAACGTTCCCCTCATGGTGACCGTCTCCTCTTCCCGTCCTCAGGTTGATCACGCAGCCCCAGAAAGTGATCCTGGCTCCGGTGGACGATTCGGGAACCGTGAAGGAGCTCTGCAGCGACGCGTGTCTCTCTGCGGTGAAGGCCAAGTTGCTGTTCTCCCACTGCAAGCTGTGTGGCAAATACTGTCCGGTAAGGAACCGACACAGTCTGCGGATTATTGAGCTCAGTTAGGGAAGGGCAGGTGTGCCACATCACCTAATGACACACGGAGGAACATGAGATCTGATCTGTGCAGATAGAGCCGGGCGTGCGCTGGACGATGTCTTCAGTCGTTGTACTCAGAGCCTCTCTGTAGATCAGGGGTATCAAACTCATTTTGGTTTAGGGGCCGCATTCAGCTTAATCTGATCTCAAGAGGGCCACACAAGAAAATTCATTGCAAGATTAAATAGAACTAATAAATGTGGACTTGTTGATTTTTATATTAAGTTAATTTCACTTTTACACAATGTATTATGAATAACCTCAGCGTTTTTAAGAAAAGTATGTACAATTTCAACAATACTTTTACTCAGTTAAACATTTACTTGTGCATTATGCATAAGAACTGATCAAAGTGATTGTTCAATGTTGAAAAACATTTATTCACATTTTTTGGAACTTAAAAACACTGTCCTGCATGACAAAATACATCAAACAGATAAAAATTAAGAAATAATTTGAATTTTTCCACACCTGAAGCTTAATCTGCTAATTAAAACACAGCGCCCCTCGTGGACAATATAGGAACTGCATATTTTCAATTAAACAAAGTACATGTTTTTTTCAATAATTGTTTTATCATTCTCTTCCTTTTATCTTGTCCACTTGTGAAAGTCAAATCTGATGAGCTATTTGTGGCATCTATTGCCACATTGCCAGACAGGACACTGGGAAAAAAATAAAATAAATAAATAAATAAATAAATTTTTTTTGTTTTTGTTTTTTTCATAATGATAATGCATTTAGCCACAGGGCCGGACTAAATTGTCCCGCGGGCCGAATCCGGCCCGCGGGCCGTATTTTTGACACCCCTGTTGTAGAGAAAAGGGTTCAGCTGATGGATCTCTGTGGCGCCACCTGGAGGTTAAAGTCCAGACGGGTTGTGTCCAGGATGTGTGGGGTCTGCAGAGACGTTAGCTCTAATGATCTTCTCTGCAGACCTGATTGGTCGTTGTAGTTTGGACCGGTTCTGTTTGCTGGATGAGCCGAACCACCCGGTGATGAACGCGTTAAAATGAAGCCGTTTGTGATCAGCCGGTCAGCGTGCAGCTCAGAATCTACGCTTCTATAGACGAGTTTGCTCTCCATTTACCTGCTAAGACTCTTTCCTCACCTGAACTTCGCTGGAGGAGGGAGATGTCGACCTTCTGCTCCGTCTTTCTTCCTCAGCTGAGGCCATGAGATGCTGGATCAGCGATTCACCCTGTCTGCGGGTTTATTCCTCATAACTTCCATGTTTCCACGAAGGTTTTAGGATGAAGAAGAACATCTGTAGCTTTTAAAACGACAGGAGCAACTATTCAGACGTTTCCCATGAGGTTTCATTGTCTTACTTTCTGGTTTTGTTCAGATTCTTGAAGCTTCAGAGCATCATGACACCGACTCCATGGAGGAGCGGTGGCCTAGTGGTCAGAGCAGGGAGCTGGCGTCCTGGAGAGGCTGCACACTGCAAAAAGGAAACTAAAAGTAGGTAAAATCCTCTTGAAATTAGTGTATTTTTCATTGATTTGAGCTGGTAAATCAGACTATTTGCCAATGGAATAAGATTTTTGCACTTGAAATAAGATGATGGAGATGAATTGTTCTCATTTTAAGTGCAGGATGTCTAATTATCTTATTTTAGGGGTAGAAATTTTCATTCCATTGGCAAATAGTCTTATTTAGCTGCTGAAATCAAGGAAAAATATACATATTTTAAGAAAATTTTACTTGCTTTTAGTTCCCTTTTTGCAGTGCAGGTTCCCTGGTTTGAATCCTACAGACTGCCACTGTCCCCGAGCAACAACCTTGGCCACAGAATGCTCCCCTGGCGCCACCTAGTGGCCGCCCACTGCTCCCTGAGGGACGGATTAAATGCAGAGGATGCTTTTTATTGGACTGAACAAAAAAAAAGATGATCATACTTAATATATCTGCTTTTTACCGTCCACTATAGCAGCGGTTCTCAGATTTTCAGCCCCTCCAACCCAACAAAACGGGTCAAAAATGTAATTTTTACTGTTTTCTGTTTTAATGCCTTAAAGCTGTGGTTCTGAAGATTACCCTTTTAAATTGTACAGCACATATCTGGGTTCATTTGTAACATAACGGTTTCTAACAACTGGAATGTTTCAACATTGCTGCACTTTTTTTTTAACTAGCTATGAACCTCATATGGCTAAAATAATATCAAGCCATTAACAGTAAAAATAAACTTCAGTTACATTAAGTTTTGTACTTTTAGTATTAATCATACTACTGACTGCAGGTAATGACTAAACAGCAGGGGGCGCTGTTGTCACATATAGAAGGCCTGTATTTTCTGACCCCACTATTTGAGAAGCACTGCAATATAGCAAGGACTATTTTGCAGTATTAATGCTAATGTTATGCATTTATGTAAAATAAAATAAAAAATAAAGGTCAAAATGTGTTTTGGGCCGATTTCCAGAGACGGACAGGACCAGCAACCATGCAGTTCACTTTACAGAGACCAATTAATGTCATGTTTCTGGACTGGACGGGGCAGCTGGAGAACCCATGCATGCGCGGAGACATTAAATTTGAATTATTAGATATAAAAACAACTATGTTAAACTTTTTACCAGATAAACTGTCAATCCTCTGCAGGATGAAACTACAGCTGCGTTTTTTTCCTCCGTCAGTGTAAGTTTTCCGTGACGGTGGACGGCGAGGTCCAGAGACTCTGCAGCAGCTCCTGCGTCTCGGAGCTGCGCAGAGAAAACAAGTGTTCCTGGTTCTGCTGCGCGGCCTGCGGCGCCCTGAGCTCCGGCGCGCGGCTCACCCTGCAGACGGAGGACGGCGAGAGAACCGTCTGCGGAGACGAATGTCTGGTCAAGATCAAAGAGGTGCGGGACCAAAAACAACAAGATGGGATGGATGATAAAATAACCTGATGAGCCTCTGGTCTGATTCCCAGTTTGTCTCGCTCTGCAGAACGTGAAGACCCTCCAGCTGTGCTCGACGTGCAGAACCCCCCATCAGATGTCGGACATGGTGGAAAGTAAGAACAGCGAGGGCCGGTTGGACCTCTTCTGCAGCCACAGGTGCCTGAAGGTCCACAAAGCTCAGTCCCTAACTGTGCCAGGTACGGCTCCATCGCTGCTGAATCTGTGTGAATAAACGCAGACGATGTTTAAATGTTCGTCAGCTGAGAGTTCAGGGAGTTTTCTGTAAGAATGAAAACATTTTTCCTCAAGCTGCAGCTGTGTTAATAAAAGCTGTTTAAAAAAATAAAAGCTTATTTTGTTGTAAAGTTGTCTGCGGTACGTGGCAATAAGAGGCTGTTTTTGATGTGGACATTATGGCTCTCTGCCCAGGGCACCATCAGGGGGCGTTACTAGACCTACATGTGACACCGGTGCTTTAAATCATATTTTGTGGCTAATTTGCATAATCAATAAACCATGTAATCTTAATTATTTATGTACCTGCAGCACAACTGGATCTGTCTGTCTTTCTATCTGTAATCAGGAATCTGCAGCCTGTGGCTCTTTGGACTGTACATAATGGCTCTAACTTTGGTTTAAAATGATAAAGAACGAACTAATGTTTTAAATATAGATATAATAACTAATGCAGTTGTTTTTCTGGAATAATTGTGAATATTTACAACAAAATTACACTAAAAGGACCAGTAAGATCTGTTGTTCTTGTCATAATAGTGAAAAATTTGAGTTTCTTTTACATCATTTTCCACAAATGTTCAAAATCCCATTGAATCAATTTTTTAAATTTTTCATTTTATTCTTTTATTTTAAAACCTAAATTTAAAAATAAAATGATGGTTCTTTAAAAATGACAAGTTTGATATAGTAGTCTATATACAGTAGTGTCTTTTTTTTCACTGTCTTGTAACGTTTGTGGCTCTAAACAAGTTTTATTTAGTTTATTTATTTATTTAGTTGTTTTATTTAGCTGGACTGAGGGTAAAAATGTCTCTTTGGGTCAGAAAGGTTGCAGAGCCCTGATAAATGAATGTTTATTTAGGGAAGCACATTTCTGTCACTGTTATTATTAAAAGTATTTTTTTTATTATTAATGTAATTTACATTTCAAGCTTGATGCATCTTAATGTCGTAACAAAACCACTTTAATTTCCCGATTATTTTGCATTTTTTCTCCTGTTTTAACAGAAAATTTGAGCGTTGAGTCTGAGGAGATGGATGTTAAAGAAGTGAAGCCGTCGCTGTCAAGTTTGCCCCGTGTGAGTATTTCATGTTTAGATCAAAGAAAATTAATTCACTCTCATTAAAAAAAGTCTGAGTGTTAAATAAAACTCAACTAAACGTTTTATTTCATGGTTGTAACAGAAATTAATTTCATTTTGGCTTTGTCTTTTAAACGACCCCTTCACACTTTCCTGCTCATTTTCTTTTTTTTTTTTTTTTTTTTTTTTTTTTTTCTTACATTTAATTTTTTTTTGTAAATTATTTAGTATTTTAAACATTCTGGCACTATGATTTAGTACAGGCACGTCAAACTCATTTCTATATGGGGCCACTTTGGCATCATGAAGTCATTAAAGGCTCCTGATTGCTCCTGTATAGATGATATTTTTGATTTGATAATTTTATTATAGTTCACATTGAAACATCAAAAAATGCACAGTACCATAAAAGCAGCACCTTAGGCCCAATTTATTTGCAAGAAAGTTTATATTGGGGTGAGTTACACTTTAAACTCATCATTCTGCATCACTTCTTCTCTTTTTGGACATTTATAGGCTGTTGTAATGTGAAACTGCCATCTAGTGGCAGGATGCTGTTACTACACAGTAAAAAAAAAAATCAACATTCCCTACAGGAGGCTCAGTTTTAGCCACTTTATACACTTTAAACGGAAATATGCCTTTACTTTATGACATGATATTACTTTTTTGGCTATTGAGGGCCGGATTTGGCCCGCGGGCTGTGAGTTTATACAAGTAAGTCTTGTATATTTGTTTTTTGAGGTTTTAAACATGTGCTAACTGGCCTCTAGTAAATGAGAAGTTGTGTCTGAATGAGACTAGCTGTATAAATTAAGGTTTAATAATAATGTAATAATGATGTTAATTATAAAAACCTCCATCTCTCACTCGGCTGTGATCACGTCTTATTTAGATCAAAGAGGAGCCCATGGACCAGGGGTACTTTCAGAACCGCTCACACTCAGTTTCCCCGCAGAGCATCAAGGAGGAACCAAACGTGCAGAAGGTCTGACGTCCAGTTTCACCTAAATGTTGCATTTCATGACACAAAAACTCAACATGTTTCTCGTTTAAACCTGATTAACACAAGCACTGTTATCTCTGTTTTTATTCATCATCATCTTTTATTAATATTAATATATTTGTTCTGTGTGTTTGATTGTTTTTATGGTGTTTCTCTGTTGGTTTTATGCTTTTTCTGTTGCACTTTGTGCTGCACCTAGTTGTAAGAAAAGCACTCAATTGATAAAGTTTGGTTGAAACGATCAAATAAAGCAATAAAGAAAGAGATGCTGTGCTCTAATTAACATATAACAATTATGATTGTAATAGTTTTTCTCCAGATGGTGAAAAAAAAAAGATGCAGAAATCACAAACAACATCAAAGTTTGGTGGATTCAAATTAGCTCAAATGGAAATTAAATAAAATCTGTTTTAACTCTGTTTTGAGGCTCAAACTTGGAGGCGTTCGACTCAAAATGTGCGGCACCAAGAAAACCAAACACAGAAAATCCTCCAGTAGGTTAAGAGCTCCTCCGGCTCCTAATGTACGCCAGGAGACGGAGGAGCTTCCTTCATCTTCGTCTTTTAATGAATAATAACAGTTGGAAATCTGTTTTAGGTTTTTATGCACCTGATTGGAGATTTAAACGAGTAATTTCTGTGACATCTTTAGATTTTCCCCTGATTTTATCAACAGGGTCTATTTTATAATTAATATTTTTCTTAGCTTTCAATGCTTTAGTTATATGTTTCACCTTATGTACAAATTCCTAAAAAAAAAGCTACATTTAAAAAAAAAAATCAGCTATTTTTTTTAATAAAAAGAATAAGTTTTTTTTTTTTAAATAAAAAAAAATGCAGCTTTAAGTTTTGAATCTGACAGATATTTTGGATCAAATCTTAATATGTTGATGAGTACATCAGTTAAAATCAAAAATATTTATATTTTAATTATTTTATGAATAATGGGCCACGAACAGAAAATAACCACACCTAAACTTATTAGTTCTTATTGAACAACCCAACATCTAAAGCCTTTATTTCTTTATTTTATCAAGCTGCTGCATCATTAATTATATAAGTATTCATTTATTTATTCTATTAATGTCTCTCCTCCCTTTAAACTAAAACATCTCCTGTACAGTAAGTGATGTTTTAACTGATATTTTGCTGAATATTTCTGGATAGATGCCTGAACGTCCGGCCGGCTTCTCACCGTCTCTCCGGTTCTCTTGTTCTGACAGGACCTGAAGATCGGCTCGGTTTTCTCCCTGACGGAGGACACGAAGCCTCCCCTGCCGGGCCCCGCCCACCAGGACCTCCCCGCCTCCTGCTCCAGCTGCCAGAGGGTGCTGATGGACGGGGAGACGGTGTACCAGAGGAAGGCCCACTCAGACCTGTTCTGCTCCACCTCCTGTCTGCTCAGCTTCTACGAGCTGAAGTCCGTGAAGAAGACGTGTCACTTCTGTCTGCAGTGAGTCTGACCTCGTTACCGTTGGAGTGAACAATATTCACACTCCTCTTTATTGTTAGTGATTTTACACTAAAGTCCTTATTCTTAACTCACCACACAATGAAACTGAACCAAGTGTCACCCTTTAAACTTCCTTATACTGTAGGTTAAATGTACCTGTAAAAGTGGTACATTTATGAATAATGCAAGTAGGGATGGGTACTTCTCACATTTAAACCAGTACCTGGTACCTGGGAATCGATGCCACACTGCAAAAACGGATGAAAAATAAGTAAAATGTTCTTAAAGTTAGTGTATTTATCCTTGATTTGAGTAGGTAAATAAGATTATCTGCCAATGGAATGAGTATTTTGACCCCTAAAATAAGATAATTAGACATCCTGCACTTGAATTAAGATTATGGAGACGAGTTGTTACTATTTTAAGTGAAAAAATCTTATTCCATTGGCAAATCATCTTATTTACCTGCTCAAATCAGGGACAAATACCCTCATTTTAAGAACATTTTACGCATTTCTAGCTCCGTTTTTGCAGTGTGGTACTTAACAGTACCTATTTTTGGCACATTTGCGTATTCATGTCGTAGTAAATTACCATACCAACTTTATTTATGAAGCACTTTATACACTGACAGGACCAAAGTGCTGTACACAATCATAAAATACAATGCAATTATAAAATAGTTAGTTCTTAGTTAGTTTATTAACAAAATCACCATATTTTTCAAATTAACATTTATTTCTCAATAAATAAACTTGTGTGGATCTACAAATGAGCCTTATTAAATAATTTATGAATTTTAATACATTGTCTGAATAATAATTAAGGCAATGTATTAATAAATGTTTTACCAAAACAACAGTTATCAGAAGCACAGAGTGAAGCTTTGAATGAATGAATGAATGAATAAATGAATTTATTTCAGACAATTAACAACTTTAACACACATTTAACAAATATTAAATAAATAAGTTTCAGAAATTACCAAATAATAATAAAAAATAATCAATTTAAGAAATTCTTCAACCAAGTACTACATAAAAAAGTAGTTGATAAACATTAAATTAAATTTTCTGTTCCAGTTCAATTAAATCATTTGAACATAAATAGAAATGAGATAAACAAAATTTTCCTCTAAATAGATTATATCAGGTATATTTACCTGATTATATTGATTAGTGATTAAAGAAAGTTGTCTGAAAAGGGGTATGAAACTTAGTAAAACTTATTTTTTATACCCCTTCTCCCTCTAATTTCACTTAAAGTACCTTCCTATTAACCAACAATGTATTGATCCAAAATTTACAAAAAATATAAACAATTATATTTATACACATATACACATGAATATATGTGTATATGCATATATTCATATATGTGTATGCATATATTCATATATGTATATGCATCTACATACATACACATAAATGCACACGTGCATATCTACATACACACATCTGTGTGTGAATAAAACAGTTTTAGAGAATATTAAATATATTAAATATATTAAAAACATATTTTATCCTCCGTTGTAAATCAGGACGGATACGTTAACTATGAGGGAATAGAGGCTCTGCTCTCTTTGATCTGACTGCTAAATAAACTAAATACTAAATAAAGAGTTTTCTTATTAGCAGGGTTATTGAATGGTGTTAATATGAATGTATCTGTGGATGTTTTCAGGGTGATTGTGAAGCCTCAGGCGGTCCTGCAGGCTGCCGTGGACAACGAGGGGACGAAGAAGGACTTCTGCAGCCAGTCCTGCCTCTCGTCCTTCAACTACAAGAGAATCTTGTCCGCCGACCTGCCGGTGCTTCCAGCTGCGTCGCGGTCCCAGTGCAGCGTTTGCAGCAGATTCTGCATCGTAAGGCTCAGCGCTGCCGTTTGAAACCGTCCCCCCCCCCCGGCTGTGATCGGCCTTTAATCTGCTGCTGGTTCACCTTCCTGCAGAGCAAACGTGAGATCCCGCTGCAGGGCGCGGTCCATAAGGTCTGCAG
This sequence comes from Fundulus heteroclitus, assembly GCF_011125445.2. NCBI lineage: Eukaryota > Metazoa > Chordata > Actinopteri > Cyprinodontiformes > Fundulidae > Fundulus > Fundulus heteroclitus. The sequence goes on from NC_046373.1 coordinate 39,484,290, forward strand.
CGAGCCGTGTTTCCGCCGCTTCTGCAACATCAACAAGCTGCGGGTGTGTGAGAGCTGCGGCTCGCGCTGCGACGCGCCGCTCAGGCTGCAGACGGAGGACGGCGTCAAGGCGCTGTGCGGCGCCGAGTGCCTGAAGCTGTTCAAGCAGGTCAGTGTGGGACCGCAGACGACGGCCTTCAACGAGGAGACGACATGGAATTAGATTTCAGAATTTCTAGATCTGGAGAAATATTTCTAGTTATTATTCCCAGCCCTAGTGCCTAAACCTTCCTTCCTTAGTCCCTATTTTCCTTCCTTCTGTCCATCCTCCACCCCTCACCTCCTTTCTTCCTTCTCTCTCTCCTTACTCCCTCCATCCCTTCCTTCCTTCAGTCCTACTTTCCTCAGTTCGTTCATTCAGTCTTTCTTTTCTTACCTGCTTTCCTTTCTTGTTCCCTTTATTTGCTTCCATCCTTGATTCACACCGCCTTCCTTCATTCTTTCATTCCTTCAGTCCTACCTCCTTTCCTTCACTCTTTGTGGCCTACCTGCTGTAGCTTCCTTCCTTCTGTCTGTCCTCTGTTCCTGTCCTCCTTCACGTGTCTCCTACCCTCATTGGGAATCTTTGTATTGCATTTAAAGTAATCATTTAACGATGGACAACTGGAGAGATCCAGAATGTTTCCAGAAAATGTGACGGAAACCTGGAACCTTACCATATTTTTCGGACTATAAATCGCTCCACAATATAAGTCATTTCAGTCAAAGAATGCATCATAAATAGGAAAAAAATACATATAAGTCATAATTATTTAGAAATTTATTTTACACAATCCAAGGCTGAAAACTGACATTTAATCTGGTAAGGCAACTTATTCTATTACACAGCTGTATTCACAATAGGCTGAATAATAGGAAACATACCTGGGAGGATGAATGGAATACAAGCCACACTGCAAAAAGAGAACTACAAATTAGTAAAATTTTCTTGAAATTAAAGTGTTTGTCCTTGATTTGAGCAGGTAAATAAGATTCTTTGCCAATGGAATGAGTATTTTTACCCCTAAAATAATTAGATATGCTTCACTTGAAATAAGATGAAGGTGATGAAATGTTCCTATTTTAAGTTTAAAAATCTTATTCCATTGGCAAATAATCTTATTCACCTGATCAAATCAAGGTAAAATACACTCAGTTCAAGAAAAAATTCTTATTTTTAGTTCTATTTTCTCAGTGCAGCAACTACAACCTGGAAAGTTCTCGGGAGTGCACTTCATCGTAATAGTATGTTACGCTGAATGTTGACAAACCTACCCTGATATTAGACCGTGAGCGTAGCGGTGCTACATGCTAAGCTAACAGTATGAAAAAGATGTTTCAGAGCAACATGAAGCTCAGTGCATCAGAGAAGTTGTAACCCGCCGAGACAACAGAGCACGGATAACCCAATAACGGTTCTTGATATATATAAGTCGCACCTGACTATAAGTCATAGTATTGGCCAAACTATGAAAAAAAAAAAGTGTGACTTGTAGTTTGGAGAAAAGAGCTTAAAGTTTATATGCCTAAGCAAAAGCAACCAAAACCAGTTGATCATGATAAAATAAGGCGATATACACCTGATAGTGTTTAGGACTAACATATTCATCATCTTTGCAGCGACATCTGAATGTTTCCTGAGTTTTAGCTCCCGCTTTACTGAACACCAACGTTCGTCCTGTATTCCCAGCGCTGTTCCAGTCTTATCCCTCTTTGATCAAACATTTTTTACACTTGATCTTTTGATTTATTTTTATTTTGCCACCCTGCTGAGAGTTCCACGTTGGCTCACCTCCTTGGGCTTGTTGAACAATTGTACGTATGCGACGGGAAATATACACAGAACGGCGTCATTTACTAACAAACTGAGCAAAAACAACGCGTAAAAGACAGAAATGACAAATAATGCACCAGTGGGACGCCGTGATTTGTTGTATGCAACCAGAGTGAACTACCGGCGTATCTATTTTTAAAAGTCATATAGCGTGCCTATGCACCTTTAAAATCTGATGTTTTCTTCTCATTTGACAGAAAATCCAGACGCCGCAGCCGTGCTCCATATGCTGCACCTCTAAACTGATGTCGGACATGACTGAGAAGAAAAACAGCAAAGACGTCATCGAGCTCTTTTGCTCCAGCAGCTGCATCATGGCTTCCAAGATCCAGGCCGTCTGTGCAGCCGGTACCAAACAAACCTGCTGGGTTTTCTCTGCTGCTTCTTCCCCCATTTGACTCCCAGAAGGTCTCAGAAATCCCAGAAAGAAGCTTAAAGATCCAAACTCCTGATCCAGCCTCCATTTATTCAGATTTTCTTTCCAAGGTGACGGAGACCTCTGTCCCCTTGGAAAGAAAATCTGGACTCTCTGGATGAGAAACTGGGTTTTGTTTCAGACCTGCTGCTCCTGGTCCTGGATGAGCAGAAGAATGGATGGATGGATGGATTGTTTTTGTTTTTCTTCCCTTTCAAATATTCTCAGCTCCTCTGAAAATGAGCAACAAAGGAGGCAAAGTCCAAAGAGAAACTTAAAAATCCTGAAGAGCTGTTGATCCAGACCGGAGGAGGAAGTCTCGCTGCTCCGAAGAGAAATAAGCAGAACTGAAGGCTGGATTAAAACACAAAACCTTATCTAGTATATTTCTCTCATTTCAAGTCAAAGGGAGATAAATTTAAGTGAGATATACCAACCTCTTTCAAAACAATGCAATTTGAAAATCTTGCTAAGTGAAATATTCTTGTTTTGCTTCTTTACTTAATTAAAAGTTTGGAGTTTTTGTTGAGGTTGTAAAAGAAAAGAAGTACGCTTGAATTAAGACAAATCTGCTTTATTTTGACCTGCATATAAACAACATGCTCAATTCGCAGCTCATAAAACAATCCACTATTTTTTTTCCAAGTATTTCTATCAAAAGCAAACATTCATGTAATTTAGAAAAATGCTAAAATAACTTAAATTCTGTTCTGTTGTACTCTGGACCGACTACTCACTGCATAAAGGGAACTAAAAGTAAATAAAATCTTGTTGAAATTAGTGTATTTTTACTTGATTTGAGCAGGTAAATAAGATTATCTGCCAATGGAATGAGTATTTTTACCCCTAAAATAAGATAATTAGATAAACTGCACTTGAAATAAGATATTGTTCCTATTTTAAGTGCAACAATCTTATTCCACTGGTAGATCTGCTCAAATCAAGGGGAAAAACACTAATTTCAAAACAATTTTACTTACTTATAGTTCCCTTTCTGCAGTGCACCACATTATTACAAAGATAATTAGTATACACTGCAAAAACGGAACTAGAAATAAGTAAAATGTTCTTAAAGTTAGTCTATCTGTCCTTGATTTGAGCAGGTAAATAAGATGATTTGCCAATGGAATTAGATTTTTGCACCTAAAATAGGAACAATTCATCTCCATCATTTTATTTCAAGTGCAGGATATCTAATTATCTTATTTTAGGAGTCAAAATACTCATTCCATTGGCAGATAATCTTATTTACCTGCCCAAATCAAGGATAAATACACTAACTTTAAGAACATTTTACTTATTTTTAGATCTGTTTTTGCAGTGTAAAAAACTGTAATAATAAACAGTAGTAGGCAAAGTTGGTTGGTCAAAATACGTCACAACTGATCCAAGAATGAAATTCACTTGCTGTAAGTATATGCTGTATAATTAATAAGCTTCTCAGCGTCTATGAACATATTGTCTTGAGCTCGGCGGGGATTTTCTACCTCAGAGGTTAAATGTTGATTATTCCAACCAGCTGCAGAAAGAGCCTGAAATATAAAACTATATCCTGACGAATTTGCAACCTAACCAGATGTTATGGTGCTGTGCAGCGTGTGAGACGTTAAAGCGTTGGTTCTGAACATGCGGTCCTCCTCAGGCGTGCCGCTGAGCTGCGATACCTGCGGGAAGAAGTCGGCGCCGGCGTGTCATCTGGCCGCGTCGGACGCCTCCGTCAGGAACTTCTGCTGCCTGACGTGTGCCATGGCCTTCAAGGTAGCGGAGCCTTAACTTCCACCCGCCGCCTCAAACCCGGCTGCCTGAAACCTAAACATGCAGCTTTCTGCTTCTCCCGCCGCAGGAGACCCAAAAAGACCAGATCAGCAGAACCAACGGAGCAGAACCCGGCAGACACACTTTGGACCAAATCCCAGAGGAGCTCCTGTGTGCTCAGTGTCAGCAGGTCATAAAAGCTGCTCCCACAGTCATCCAGAACAAGGTGAGCTGCTTGTTTCACAGAAAGTGTCGGGTCCAGTCCTGAGCTTTAGTTACAGAGGTTCTGCTTCTGTGGACAGAACCGGCTGGTGTTTGTCTGCAGCCCGGCCTGCTCTCAGGAGTTTAAGAAGCGGCAGAAGATCCTGGGCGTGTGCGCCCGCTGCAGGGACAACGGCGTCGTCAACGAGGTGAAGAGGATCGATGGCAAGGACTGCAGCTTCTGCAGCGACGGTAGGCGCCGCCATCAGAGCCGGCGCAGAGCCAACGGCGCCGGTTCTGCTTCAGGAAACGCCTCCTTTGTCTTTTCTCAGGCTGCTTCCGGCTGTTTCAGCGGGAGCTGGACGAGAAGTGGGGCAAACACTGTCCGTCCTGCGCCTTCTGCCTCTGCGTCTCTAGGACGGTGCTGCCGGCCCGGGGCAAAGGCAAGAAGAAGCTCTTCTGCTCCGAAGGCTGCAGATCCAAGTACAAAACGCTCGTCAGCGACGTGAGTAGAGCAGCAGAACCGTCCCTGCTCCAGTTCACTGCAAAAAGGGAACTAAAAATAAGCAAATAAATTTTGAAATTAGTGTATTTTTCCTTGATTTGAGCAGGTAGATGAGACTATTTGCCAATGGAATGAAAATTTTTAACCTAAATAGGAACAATTCATCTCTAAAATAAGATAATTAGACATCCTGCACTTGAAATAAGACGATGGAGATGAATTATTCCTATTTTAAGTGAAAAAAGCTTATTCCATTGGCAAATAGTATTATTTACCTGCTCTAATCAAGAAAAATTACAATGATTTCTTACTTTTAGTTCTGTTTTTGCAGTGTTTACCCTGTTTTCAGGATATGTCCCACCTGAATCTGAAACATGAGTCGCTGAGGTTCACTGAAGCAGAACCTTCTTCTTCTTCATCTCAGGAGGCCAAATGCGACGGCTGCGGACGGCGAGGGAAGCTGACGGAGACTCTGGCTCTGCCGGGGAACGTCACGCACTTCTGCGACCTGAGATGTCTGCTGGACTTCAGGAATAACCAGGAGCGGACGCTCGCCGCAGGTACGGGGAGAGTTTTTTTTTTATCCTTCCTTCTGAGGCCGGTTTATTCAGAGGAATGACAAGAACCTCGATCGGCCCGAAAAACAAGAACCACACACTGCAAAAACAGACCTTAAAATAAGTAAAATGTTCTTAAAATTTGAGTTTTTGTCCTTGAATTGAGCAGGTAAATGATATTATCTGCCAATGGATTGAGTATTATGAACCCTAAAATAAGATAATTAGACATCCTGCACTTGAAATAAGACGATGGAGATGAGTTGTTCCTATTTTAAGTGCAAAAATCTTATTCCGTTGGCAAATCATCTTATTTGCCTGCTCAAATCAAGGACAAATACAGTAATTTTAAGAAAATTGTGCTTATTTTTAGTTCAGTTTTTGCAGTGCAAGCTGGACTTTTTGTCCAGAGAGGCTGAGATTTAAACGTCTCTGATCTGCTTCCTGCTTCCAGGGTCTTCTCCTCCTGGATCTGCCTCGCCTGTTATCACCAGCGTGGTGTCGCTGTCCGGCGGCCCGGCAGGAAGAGCCTCACCGCTCGGTACCAACATGCACACACTGGGCCTCCGTTCATGGAGCCGCTCTGATAACCCGCAGCAAAAACTCATTTTGCTCACAAGCAGCTTTAGAAATGTTAAAAAGTTATTAATACAACCAGCTGAGTGTAAAAGAGAATTAGTCCGACTGCTGATTTGGAGTATTTCTGAATTAAAAATCAAAATTTTTAACCTGACTCCGCCAGATGGATTTGCTCCGCATATCCATCTGGAAACCTTCCGTTGAAGTAATTTTGGGAAGGGGCGAAAATACTGGTTAGCTGATTGGCCTATGTTGGTGATAGACGGGCCAAATAAACCAATCAGATCAACGAAGCATATGACGTACTAACAGCGATGACGAAAACACAACCACAAGCTCTTGGCGAAACCAGTCGGGAGAAGAGCAAAAACATCTTTTCCTCTGAGAAAAGCCTCCAGAGCAGCGTTTTGCTCTTCTTTCAGTGAAGAAATACTCTGTAATTCCGATAAAACTTGCTCGATAGCCACGCTAACGCTAGTTTCATCGGCTGAAGCCGCCATGTTCTTTAGACTGAACTGTCGCGCTTCTCGTTGCGTCACACCTCAACTCGCCTCAAATCAGTGTTGTAGAACTCGAGTCCGAGTCATTAGCTAAATTTAGAGACTCGTGACTCGAACTTGGACTTGAGCACTGATGACTCGAACTTGAACTCGGACTCCTACATTCAGATCATTCTGACTCGGAAATTGAGAAAAAGACTTGACTTTTTTTTATATCATTAGGCTATAATTTTAATATGTCATTAGAATATTATTTAGTGTATGATTTTAATATCTAAATTATTAGTGCAATGGAATGTTACTGCTTCATGTCATACATCACACGTCACGGCATGTTCCTACAACGAACGTTAATTTTCACTGCGGAACTTGGACTCGACTTGATCAATAGTGACTCGACTCGGACTCGACTCAGATTTTTTTTAATGACTCGGACTTGAACACTGGATACTCGAACCTGGACTCGGACTCGAGGCATAGTGACTTGACTACAACACTGCCTCAAAGCCAACGCTGATTGGACGTTCGTTTCGTGAACTGCTCCAAATTTTCTTTAACGTAAAGTAGCCAGACTGATCTGCGAGTGAAACCTTGAAAGCTCGCGAGATCAGGATGGTCTCACGAGGCTAACTAAATTTTAGGGTGGGGAAACAAAAAGACTGAAGTAAAAGTTTTAGATTGTGGTTTTAGTTTCAGCTTTGACTCGTGGTTCTGTCTCCGCAGGATCGTTCTCAGACATTCAGACTAAAGTCGTCGGACACGTAAGTTTGCGGCCGGACAGGAAGTGGCGGCAGCGTTTGGGCGAACTGAACGCTTGCTGAGGATGTTTGCTTGTCTCCTGCTCAGGCCGGCGTTCAGACGGCGCCCAGAGAGCTGAAGAACAAATCCACGCTCTGCGTTCCTCTGGTGCACAACAAGGGAGTCTGCTGCTGCGCTCACACTGTGGAGACCGCTTCACAGACAGGTGGAAAAAACACATTTTTAATTAAAACGTAGAAAACAAAACAACCTCAATGCCCCGCAAAAGTATTCACACACCCCCTGTGGCATTTCTCTTGTTTTGTTTCCTCCCAACCTGGAGTTAAAGTGGACCGTTTGATGTTTGCAGCATTTAATTTACAGAACATGGAGACAACTTTGAAGATATCATTTTATTTAGGTCCAAATACCAGAAAAGCTCAGCGTGAATAAGTATTCACCCCCTGCAGTCAGCATCTGGATCTCTGGGGTTCTGACCCGTTCCTCCAGGCTGGACGGTTTCCTCTGATGATCAGAGATCTTCACGTCTGACCACAGGTTCTCCCTGGACTGAGGTCCGGGCTTTGACTAGGCCGTTCCAACACATCTAATCCCCTCCAGTGCTGCTTCAGGTGCTGCTGGAAGCAGAACCTCCATCCCGGTCTCAGACCACAGCCAGACTGACTCCGGTTCTGGTCCAGAACCCCCCCCCCCCCCAGCATGATGCTGCCTCCACCGTGCTCCACTGTGGGGACGGGGTTCTGGAGGGGATGGACGTGTTGGTTTGGACCAGACGCCGTTTTCCAGACGCCGTTTTCCTTGGTGGCTGAAAAGTCCAGTTTAAGTCTCTGACCAGAACGCCTCCCTCCAGACTCTGGGGAGCTGCCCACGTGCCTTTTGGCAAACTCAAACCCTTCCTTCTGGTTTCTAACCCTCAGTGATGTCTTCTTTCTGGCCTCTCCTCCATGAAGCCCGGCTCTGTGGAGCGTACGGCTGGTTCTGGTCCTCTGGACAGAACCTCCAGGCTCTGCTGTGGACCTGGGTCTTCATGGTGTTTCTGCCTCCTGCTGCAGGTCATGTGACCCTCAGAGTCCCACAGGTGGACTTAATTTCTCTAATTATGGGACTTAATAGAGAAATGAACAATTTCAAGAGCATGGAGACATCTGAACATGAAAATTTTACGTTTTTCTTCACCAGCTTAGACTGTTTTTTGCTGATTCATCACATAGAATAAGATTAAAAACGTTAAAATTACAGGATGAAATGTAGCAAAATAAGTTAAAAGCCAAAGGGAGTGAATACTTTTGCAAGGCGCCGTATGTGACCTCAGGAATCGTGAGCATTTTATTATTTTTGGAAACAAATTATGCTGAGTTGAGGTAAACTAACGGAGCATTTCTGTTTCTCTCATTCAAAGTGGCGTTTAAGCCCAAAGTTCAGCAGGTGCTCTCCGCTGTTCCTGTGCCGGTTCCCGTCTACGCTCCTCTGCCCATGAACCTCTACAGCCAGTTCGCCCCGGTTCCGTTGGTTCTGCCGGTGCCGGTACGGGAAGTCCTCTTTTCTCTTTAGAAGGATCAGAACCACGCTCGCTCCTCTTTAGACGGTGTGCCGGGTGTCTCCACAGCTGCCGGTGCCGGTGTTTCTCCCTGAGAAGAGGGCCGACCCGCGGCCGACGGCGACGCAGGAGACGCAGACGGAGTTTAGCTGCGGAGCTGAGAGACGAACAGAGCCGGAGGACGGGAAGCGGCGAGAAAACGGGAAGAAGGAGGAGGAGGAGGAGGAGGAAAGACAAACTCCGTCACTTATTGGTAAGAAATGTCAGGATTTCTAAAATTAGTTCATTCTAGATTTTATTGGGTGAATTTTTTTCACCTTTTTCCTCCCAGGAGTTTAAATATTTAATTCAATTCAGTTCAATTAAATGTTATTTATATAGCGCCAATTCACATAACATGTCATCTCGAAGGTTCTTTCCAGCGTCAGCCTCCATCAGATCCTCCAGGTTGGTGAGAAAGTTTCCTCTCTAAGGGAACCAGTTGGTTGCATCAAAGTCCCGACAAGCAGCATTCACTCCTCCTGAAAGAGCGTAGAGCCACAGTGGACAGCCGTCTGCATTGTTGATGGCTTTGCAGCAATCCCTCATACTGAGCATGCATGAAGCGACAGTGGAGAGGAAAACTCCCCTTTAACAGGGAGGAGAACCTCCAGCAGAACCAGAACCAGGCTCAGTGTGAACGCTCATCTGCCTCCACCCACTGGGGCTTAGAGAAGACAGAGCAGAGACACAGAAAGCACAGAAGCTCACATTGACCCAGGAGTACTTTCTATGTTAGTCTATGGTAGATGGTAATAGAGGATGATCTGCCTCCCCTGATGATGTCACAGCTAACAGAACGCCAGACCAGGTGTACCTTCTATGAAGAGAAAAATGACAGAGAATAAAAAGTTAAAAGCTGAAATAACAACAAGCAATGCAGATTGGAGAGCAGTAGGAGAACTCAGCAGAGAGAGAGAGAAATAGATCCTGATGTCCTCCAGCAGCCTAAGCCTATAGTAGCATAACTATAGAGATAGCTCAGGGTAACATGAGCCACTCTAACTAGAAGCTTTGTCACAAAGGAAAGTTTTAAGATTAGTCTTAAAAGTAGACGGGGTGTCTGCCTCACGGACCAAAACTGGGAGTTGGTTCCACAGGAGAGGAGCCTGATAGCTAAAGGATCTGCAGCTCTCCTGCAGCCTCTGACAGGTTTTCTTCCAGGACTGTCCTGGATTTAGCTCCATCCGTCCAACCAGCTTCCCACAGCATGATGCTGCCACCACCATGTTTCACAGTGAAGATTATTTCTGGGCACACATTTTTTTATTTTTTTTTTATTTGCACATCAGCCAGAACGTTCAGGTTTGAATTTGTCTGAGCAGATCGTCTTATGGTTTGTGGCCAACTGCAAATAAAACTTTTTTTTAATGAGCCAAATAACCCATCAGGGAGGCTCCTGTTTGAGAATATTTTAGAGAAAATGTTCCTCATAACATCTTTGATTTCTGTTTGGATTTCAGAAACCATCAACAGCTACATGGACGACTTGGGGACGGATTATCAGCCGGGTTTTAACCACAGAGACATTGACTCTGTATGCAGCCTGGAGTTTTTCAGCCAGCCAGAAACCTGCAGCTCCGCTCCTCCGGACCCGGAGGCCAACGTTCCCAAAAATCGCCTCCCTGACATCCCTCCGTCCGCTGAGGCTCCGGATCTCCAGAGCTCATTGATTCCTCTGCCTGCTGAAGTCTCGGCTTCAGAGGGAAACGTCCAGAATATCAACGAGGCAAGAAGCAAAAACAAGGCTGAGACGCGCTGAAGGTTTGTGGTTTCTGAGACTGACTCCTGCTCTCTGCTTCAGGGAGGAACTGTGCCTGAAGAAGCTGAAGAGAAGAAGGTCCATGCAGGTTCTGCTGAGCTGGTTCTGGACGGTCGGTGTGGAGTTGAAACTTGGAGGAGATGGATCCAGTGGAGAGAGTCTCAGACCAGTCTGGGCCTTCTACCCGGTACGGCGGTCAGACGTTTCCCACAGTTTCCGTCTAGGACAGGGGTGTCCAAACTTTTCGTTACATCGGCCAAAATTGTCAAGTCAAAGGAATTCGTGGGCCAAAAAATAAACATAATTCTTTTAGTTAAAAAAAAATTGTTAATTTTTTACCTACATTACAAAATATGATTATTTTAAATAAATAAATTAGTCAGATTTTGTTGTAAGAAATTAATGTGTAAATCATTGTAGATCCAATATTTAAAAAAGTGTTTTGCTCATTTGTTGTATTAAAAGATGGTCATCCAGTTGGCAAATTATTTTGAATAATTAAATTTGACTGTTTAACAATAATAAACTGTACTCTCTTTGGTCTAGCAATATAAGAACAGTATTTGGGTCAGTTTCTCTTTGAGAACACTTGTTGCAATTGGCCAATTTTAATAACTGTATTGAAAGCACATTTTAATTCACCAAAGTCTGCATGTGAGTACTTAAATATCATTGGATAGATGTTACTATGAAATTAAAGAGAATGTCAAAAATGTGTTTATTATAAGATAAATACTTTGTGTTGTGATTAACGTTTTCAATTGTAGGATTTTAACTTTTCTTTAATAATTTTGCCCTAATTAATAACTAAATTCTTCCATCTGCATCAGCCACCTGTACTGGCCGACCAAATCTTTCTTGAAGTGCCATTTGGGGCCACCCAAAATCAGTACAGGGGCCACAAATGGTCCCTGGGCCGCACTTTGGACATGCCTGGTCCAGGAGCTGCAGCCACGATTCATGCTCTCGTCTTTCTGTCTGCCAGCGTCTGCTGGGAGCTTGAAGGCGGATCTCCTCCAGTGTTCTTCATCGGAACTGAGCGAGGGCCTGTCGCTCTTCATCAGCGAGGTGAAACACCCCCAGGGAGACCCGTTTTCTCCAGACATCCTGTTCTACATGTGCCTCAGCATCCAGCAGGTAACCTTGACTTCATCTTTTCAGATCCTCCTGCAGAGCAGATTATAAGGCGCATCACATATTCTTCCCAAGTGTGTAAGATCACTCCGCCCCTCCGGTAGGGAGACCAGACGTCCCCGATTTCTGGGGACAGACCCCGTTTTGGAGGACCTGTCCCCAGAAATATCCCTGATTTCAGTGAATCATGATGGAGTAAAAAAGTTTATTTCTGTTTATTATGATGATTGTTTGCTTATAAGATAAGATAAGATGAGCTTTATTGATCTCACAATGGAGAAATTCACTTGTCTCATCGGCTCAATAGTCAAAAGTCAGAAGAAGGTGCCAAAGTAGGTAAGTAGAATCAGTTAGATACAGTTATACAGCTATATACAATTCTATACACTTCTATGTATACATAGGTTATTGCACATATGTTATTATACACTTTGTACAGGGTTATTGCACAGGTTATAGCACCTTGTATAAATAGCTTATTGCACATAAGTTATTACAGTTATTGTTGCATCTATGGTGCATGGTTGCATAATTACTATAATGGTTACAGGTATAAAGCAGCAAAGTATGATCAGGTAGCAGCAGGAATGAATTACCTTTATGTTGACAATATACCACAGCACATTATTGCACATAGTTACTGCAAAACACTTATTACAGTAATTGTAACAGTTATATGTATAATCCAGAGATTGAATTCACATGAGTTGCACATTATTGTACGTTAGTTATTGCTATTGTTTAGCGCAACCAGAGGTATTTACCCGGTCCTGCTGCTGTCCCGACGTAGGAGAGCTTTGCCGAACGCACCTTCCCCGCCCCCCCGTCGGCGTTGCAGTTCAGAGAAAACAAACCAAGCCCCAGGCAGAGATTATAGCTTAACAAAATCAGGGACGTCCCCAGTTTTCATTAGAGAAATCAAATCTGGTCGCCTTAAGGAGGAAATACTCTGGCAGTGCAGCTAACGGGCGTGTTTTTAAAAGTGTAAATTTACACCAGACGATGCAAAGTATGCTCGACAGCTGTGTGTTTCTGCAGAGACGAGAACTTTGATCAGTGGTAAGTAATTAAAGAAAGACAAATTACCAGTAATATATGGGTAAGGTGTTAAATTATCATTAATATATCCTATGTTTTGATCACCTAAAAGTCTGTGTCTTGACCATATCTGAATAGAAATCGCATATTTTAGTTTGTTAGCTTGAGTTTCCATGGCGCTTGAGTTTCAACGACTCTTATTTTGTGAAACAGGATGTTGTTTTTCCCATTTATTCCCTGCCAAACAGGAGCGTATACGCGTTATGCTTCCCGTGTTTATTTATTCACTGATTAAAATGAAAAGCTAACCTAAGTGTATCTGTCGGCGTATTGCAAAGGTCTGCCTGGACTAATTACTAATTAGTCCTGGACTAATTGCTAATTAATCCCATCCAGTCAGGTTCTTTGTTACTATGTGTTCAGTGACGCTTGTTGATTAATGAACAATTTATAAGCCATCAGCAGCAGCTTCCATTAAAATGAGCATAATGTGCATAAAAGGAGGATTTGCCTCCAAATCATCCTGTTCCTGCAGGGTTCACTGGCTCCTGCCGTCACTTATCATTAGATATTTTTTTATGATTTTATAATTTTCTTGGTTTTTATTTCCTGTGTTTGTCTGTTCTTAGTATCTGTTTGAAAACAGTCGGGTGGAGAACATTTTCACCGACCCGAAGCACCAGAAGTTCTCCTCTGAGTTCACCAGGATCCTGAAATCGTCTCCCTCGGCCCGCCGTGAGTCCTGGACCTCCTCCTCTGCTCCTCCTGCTGCTCCATCCTTCCTGCCGTTCATCAGCTCCGTTCTCCTCTGCAGGTTCTCTCCCCTCCTGCGTCAAGGAGGAGTTCCTGTGGGGGTGCAAGCAGCTGGGGGCGTACTCCCCCATCGTCCTCCTCAACACTCTGCTCTTCTTCTGCTGCAAGAACTTCGGCTTCACCACGGTGGAGCAGCACCGCCAGCTGTCCTTCGCCCACGTCACGCGCTGCACCAAAACCAACGCCGACAACACCAAGACCACCTTCCTGCGGTTCTACCTGTCTGAGCCTGGGAACGCTGCAGAGACGGGTTCTAAAGAGGCGGACGGTGAAAATTATGTTCTTCATCAGACATGACCCGATACATCATCACATGTACGTTTATTTATGATGGGTTTTTTTTATGTTCTCCAGGTTCTGACGGCGTCCCGGCGAAGAAACGCAGGTTAAACAAGAGATTCCTGGACATGAAGGAGAACCTGGAGAACCCTCTGCGCTGTCCGGTCCGACTGTATGAGTTCTACCTCTCCAAGTGGTGAGAACGTCCTCACACGATCCAGGACGAACCTGCCTGGTAGAAGATTAACCGCTGTTGATGTGAGAGAGAAATGACTAAAGTTTTAACATACGGACCGTCACACAGTGGGAAGATGACGGGATAAATTTCACATTTTGAACAGAATCACTGAAATAAACAAACGCTTCATAATGTTCTTACTTACTGAGATGCACCTGCAGTAATATTTAGTAACAGGTTTACAGAAGCAAAGCTCTCCTCTTTCTTGTCTTCAGTCTTTTCTGTGCAGCTCATAAATTTTACTGTGTTGTTTTCTCAGGGTTGACACCTGCTGGTTAGGAGGAGAACTGCAGCTCAAATTCTGCTTCTCTTCCACCCAGTGACGATAATTTACCCTTTAGAGCTTTACTAAAACTAATATATATAATGCAACAGTTTTGTTCAGTTTAGCTGTGTTTTTCATAGTTTTGTGTTTCCAGATATCTGCTCCAAACATTTAGATTTGTTTTATTTTAGAGGGACTCCTCTAGTTTTTTGTATTAACATGTATTAAACATGTATTAAATGCATTACATCTGTTTTAGATGTGTAATTTTAGTTAATTAAAAATTAGTTAAAGGTCAGAGATATTCTCTGACGCACAAATAGGGATATTTTTTAACTGCTGAATTTTCTGTTATATTCAAAACTGTTGTCTCTTTCAACGGACCTGCAGCAGCTTTTTACGGAGGAGGATTTGGGCCATTTAAACATTTTTTTATTCAATTCGGACTTTATTGTCAGAATTCTGACTTTTTTCTCAGTGGAAAAAAGTCAGACTTTTGAGGAAAAAAGTCAGACCTTTGAGGAAAAATGTCAGAATTTTGAGGAAAAAAGTCAGAATTTTTAAAATAATGTCGGAATTCTGAGAAAGAAGTCAGAGTTTTGAGGAACAAACTCAGAATTCTGTGAAAAAAGTCAGAATTCTGAGAAAGAAGCCAGACTTTTCTAGCCTCGTGAGACCATCCTGATCTCGCGAGCTTTCAAGGTTTCACTCGCAGATCAGTCTGGCTACTCTCCGTTGAAGAAAATTTGGAGCCGTTCACCAAACGAACGTCCAATCAGCGTTGGCTTTGAGGCGGGTTGAGGTGTGACGCAACGAGAAGCGCGACAGTTCAGTCTAAAGAACATGGCGGCTTCAGCCGATGAAACTAGCGTTAGCGTGGCTATCGAGCAAGTTTTATCGGAATTACAGAGTATTTCTTTGCTGAGCTAACGAGCCTTTACCTGCAGCAGCAAGAGTAGCTTGGCTTGTGGTTGTGTTTTCGTCGTCGCTCTGTTACGAGCGACGACGAATCTGATTGGTTCATTTGGCCCGTCTATCACCAACATAGGCCAATCAGCTAACCAGTATTTTCGCCCCTTCCCAAAATTACTTCAACGGAAGGTTTCCAGATGGATATGCGGAGCAAATCTATCTGGCGGAGTCAGGTAAAGACTTTTCATGAAAAAAGTCAGAATTCTGTGAAAATGTCAAAATTTAGAAAATAAAGTTGGGATTAAAGCCAGAATTTAATAGATTTTTTTGAATGGCCATTTTTAATGGCCCTGATTTTCTTCCGAAGCATTGAAGTTTTTAAGAAACAGAAAAAATCAGTACAGACGTCAAATGAAACAGGCAGAGAAATTCTCAGCATTGCATGTCTGATTGTATCTCATGCGGTTGTTTCTCTCCCTGTTTCTGACAAATATTCACTGATAAACTTTAATTTTATTTTATTAGTTTTAGTTTAATTTGACTGTTTGGTGTGTTTCAGCTCAGAGTCGGTGAAGCGGCGCAGCGACGTCTTCTACCTGCAGCCCAACAGCCGCTGCCTTCCCAGCAGCCCTGTGTGGTTCTCAGTGGCGCCGCTGGACAGCGCCACCATGGAGGCCGCCATCGTTCGATCCCTCGCCGTCAGAGAGCTGCAGGACGCAGCAGGAGGAACGTGAGGGACTAAACGGACCAGAACCATCTGGAAACCAGGAGTGGACTGAATCATGAAGCGGCTAAAGCAGCAGATCTCTAATTTCTATTTTCCGTTCTTTTGGTGAATAATGTTTAAATTCTGGGTTTGTCTTTCATTTCTGTCGACATTTGTCTGTTGTGTGGATTTTAATGTTTGCGTCACAGAGAGGAGACTCAGAGCTCATCTTCATCATTTTCAGGATTTAAGAGTCGATTCTTATCCTCTGTCTGGATGTTTTTTTTTATTTCTGTTTTTGTACAGAGAGAATCGGGTTGGGGTAAAGTTTTTCATATTTGAAACAGAAAATAATTACAGTAACAGTTGTTTTAAACTGGATCTAATCTTTGCTTTCATCTCGTTTGACTCGGAGGACAAATCATGTTCTTAATAAAAACAGTATCTGAGACGTTTCACTCTGCCTTGTTTTGATAATTTCACAGCTCAGCTTTTATCAGATTTGCACAAATTGTGAAGGGAAAACCTTTTTTTCAAATGGTAACAGAAGCTAAATTGCACCCCTTTTAAACCTTAATTACTAAAATTAAATTCTTGCATGAGTGGCCCTCAGAACTTTTGTTTGTGGCCTTCAACCACAAGTCGGGAATGGTCCAGATGTTGGATGCCAGCTCAGGCAGTTTGAGTCAGATGGACAATTCTTTTTTTAGGTCAAGATTTTCAAATCTTATTAAAAAGGTTAAACATTAATTTCAACATCAGGATCGGTTCTGGGTATAGGCCACATACGCATTTGCCCAGGACACCAACTTCTGAAGAGGATGCTGGTGGGATAACTTAAAAAAACAAACAAAAAAAACATGCAATGACATAAAAGAGTCACGCTCTTTATTGACAATCTGCACATTTCCACACCAAACCGCTCCCTGTGGACCTCATGCTGTCGATGAAATGTGGAGAAAACAGAAAATGTAACACATGCCCTACCCGAGATCAGCTGATCCAAAGAAAAACAGGTAAAGCATAAACAAATCAGAGCATCTGAGAGTTAATGCCCACGTTTGAATTAATCTGGACTCAAGTGTGACCAGAATGTGAAACTGCTCAGTTTTCATGTTACTTTGCTTTATTTGTTCTTTTTACATTACATTATTCGTTTTGGGAAGTTTTTAGTTGTCACACTAGTGTGACCAAATCTTGATTTTTCAAAAAAGAGGATACATGACCCAGTCAGGAAACACTTTGATACTCTTTGTTTAAAGAAGACTTACATTTTTAACATTTAAAGTATGCCTTCTCTTTGTGGTTAGAAAGAATACTTCAGATAATCTGTATAAAAATGCCTAAAATCTCTAAAATCAAATAATTATAGCAATAATGACTCTTCTGTATTAAAAAAAATAACCTATAACAATATTAACTCATTCTAACTAATTTCTGAGGCATTCTGAGCAAAGAAATGAGCAAAAATCTAAAATATTCTGAGAAAAGTTTTTTTTTTCTGCGTAATAATAAAGTAGCTGTTCCACAAAGACACGTATTTAACTAACAAAATTGTGAGCTGCAGTCTTTAATTCTCTACATCCTCGTCTCCTCATCCATATTTTGCTTTAGCTCTGATCTTACCAGTTTTTGGCTGCTCAACACGTTAGGATGAAGCTCTTTGCAAGAAGTGTGTTTGAAAGTAAATCTTAAGCAGAATCCCACCCGTGACTCAGCAGAAATCTGGCTCCCCCTGCTGGACCCTGGCTATGAATCAGTGATACCTGAACCGGATATCGGCTCCAATGTTGGATGATTGATGCTGATCCAGCATTCCAATCCAATAATTTTTTTAAATTAATATCATACATAGCAATACAGTTCCTGCAATCTACTGCAGGTATGTTAGCAATGTGGAAGAGGATTTACCTTAAAAGAAGAAAAAGAAAATGATGATACTGCATGTGCTTCAGAGCAGGACTTCTGTTACAAATTTGATCGCCTCAAGCCTAAACCAGAGATCTCAAAACTAAGCTTTACAAATTAACTGCAGTTAACTAAGGCCACAAAATCATTGGAGTCACCCTCAGGTTCTCCAATAAGCCTTTTTCTCACAGCGCCTCACTTAACACAAAGGCTTCACCTCTTATCTCCAACCAGCTCGTTTGTTCTATAAAGTCTCTCACAGGACTCGTTTCTAAATAGTTATAATATTATGTTGTAACTATTAACATATTAGTTGGAACTTCAACTGGTCTGTCGCCAGAGCTCATTCCAGAATTTTGTAGTCACAAAAACACAAGCGGTTCTACAATAAAAACAGCTAGGAGACTCAATCAATCAATTAAAGACTGTCGGGTGTCCCAATTTGTCACTACATGTTCATCTTTTGTATTTTAGGTAGCCTCTTTTCCACATGGAAAATTACAGCTGACAACATGCAGAAACAACAATGCCTCATTTGTCTCCCTCATAAAAACAACAAACTCCTTCCAAATCAGAACCCGCGGGTGGCGATTTATCATTAACAAAGCAGAGAAAGAGAAATATACTTATCCTCTGTCTTTCTCTGTATTTCTGTACGCTGATGCGAGTGGCACCAGCGCCGAGTACCTGCGCGGAAGAGCCTCTTTTCCTCTCCCTGCCTCACAGATCACGTCGGGGTCACCAATTATGTGCAAGAGGATTTAACTTTTAAGGCCTTTTCTCTCACATGGGTGTGTGTGTGATAAGTCACGTACCCCAACAGCTGTTACCTTTCATTAAATAATCTTTATCCAACT
Organism: Fundulus heteroclitus; assembly: GCF_011125445.2. Lineage (NCBI taxonomy): Eukaryota > Metazoa > Chordata > Actinopteri > Cyprinodontiformes > Fundulidae > Fundulus > Fundulus heteroclitus. The sequence continues at coordinate 39,502,901 of NC_046373.1, forward strand.
GTTCTACTGTGAAAAACAGGAAACAGCCAAACATTAATCACAATCATCAGGAGGGTCTCCAGTTTTGAAATACAGGGCCAAGATTGTATCAGCTAAGTTCAACGAAAGTCCAGTTGTCCTTATATGACCTCTGCCGTGGAAAACATTCTGTTAAAACTTCTGGTCCCTTAGAGCAATGGTGGTTACACAGATCAGCTAACGGTGAGCTAACAAAGAGCGACATGGAGCAAGTGCCGGACCGAGCCAAGTCTGCTATTTGGCAACATTTCAGACTTGATGCGCCGACTGCAACACGCAGCAACATGCAGCATCTGCAATGTGTAAGTTGTGAGGAGGGTGATAAGTTTGGTTAATTCAAAACCATAAGCAGCTCCAAAAGCACAATGCTAAAGAACATGCAGAACTTTTTTAACAATGTTTATTTCAAGCCTAATAACTTCACACACTTTATTCATTCAACAGTAGTATTGGATCAGTATCGGGTGATACACTTAGCCCAGATATCGGTATCGGACTGGATCGGAATAAAATGGATCGGTACATCTCTAGAGAAAATATTCCCAACATTTCCACTTTATGTAAAAAGTGAAAAAAAACAATAAAATCTTCAGTGATTCTGAGTAACACGATCTGCTTTTAGCACTCTATTTCCTCTACTTCTGCAGCATCTTAACCCTTTTGCGAATGGAGCGCTGCGCCATGCATTCGTCCTGACCGAGATGCTATGAGGGGCGTGTCCTTTGTGGTTTATCTACAAAGCTTCACGTTGACATCAACCACCAACAAGGCAGCAGCGCAGGGATGACCTGTGACTGGCCTGCAGAGTCCTGACCTCAACCCCGTAGAACACCTCAGGATGGATTAGAGCGGAGACTGAGAGCCAGGCCTTGTTGTCCAACATCAGTGTCTGACCTCACAAATGGTCCATAAACACTCTCCAGAACCTTTTGGACCGCCTTTCCAGAAGAGTTGAAGCTGCAGAGGGTGGACCAACATTATATTGAACCAAGAATCGTCCCTGGGTGCTGCAGTGCTCCCTGAGGGTTGGGTTAACTGCAGAGGACTAATCACTCTGGAATGTATGTTGCAATGAGAAATAAAGATGATTATTATTCAGGACATCCGTGTCGACCCACTGTACTCAATGACCAGCAGGTCCGACACCTGCTGCCTTCATTCACAAAATTAATGACCTCACCACAAAATGCACAATATGAGCCAATCTGAAGGCACCAAAACAGCCAAAAATCAGACTAAAGGTGTTCGAGCGTCTCTGAGGGTTAAAAAGCTCTTCATGGAACTGACTGGTGCTTCTCTCACTAAATAACTTAGTTTGTTATAAAGTTTATCCATCATAGGTGACAATAAAATAGGCTTTTTTTTAATTCATGTTACATACTTAGTTAAAGGTTTAACTAAAGACCTGCTGGTCATTGAGTACAGTGGGTCGACACGGATGTCCTGAATAATAATCATCTTTATTTCTCGCAAAAAAAACCAAAAAAAAAAAACAACCCATACAAATATTTTAGTTAAATCTTTAGTTAAAGATTAAACTAAAATATTTATGTTTGTTCTTTCTTTGTTTTCTTTCTTTGTGTTTCATTTTTTTTGTATTTTTTTTTTTTGTTTTATTTCTTTTTCAGGCGTTGGAGTTTTTTCTCACAGATTCTCTTCTGAGTGGAGGTGCAGTCGTTGTCGTACCAGTTTTTCATCGGTACTCCTCCTCCCTCCATCCCCATCCTCACACAGTCTTCTCCTGCAGGGTTCTCCTCAGTCCAGTTGTCCGGCTCCTTTTGGCTCCAGAACTGCAAACTGCAGGGTGCAGAACCGAACCGGGTCAGTAAAACCTCAAACCCTCATGGTTCTAAAAGTCTTCTCACGAGAGGTCCGACCTTTCGCTGAGATCCGAGCCGTCGACCCAAATCCATCTCCCCTCCTCCAGCGAGTCCGTCAGGCCGATCCAGAACATGTCGTTGAAGGTCTTCATTTTCCTGTTCAGGACGCTCCTCAGGAAATACTGGAGAGAAAATCGTTAAAATCGGTCTTTGTTTCTTCTCCTGGTTGGATTAAATAGGTCAATAGATGCACAATATAAACACTGCTCAAAAGAATTAAAGGAGCGCATTTTCATCAGAGTATAACATGGATTGAGTTTAACTCCTGGACCATTGTTCTGGTCCGGTCGGCTGTTCTGGTGTTGATGAAACAGGTCCACTAAAGGAGCAACAGTGAGACGAGCCCAAAAGCAGGAATGCTTCTGCAGGTAGAGGCCCTGGTCAGTAGTCCAGCATCTGAACAGGGTCCGTGTTCCTGCTGGTACCATGAGGAGATACCTGGACCCTACAGAGACAGTCCAACTCCACCGGGATGGCTCATCAGTACGGGCCAGAAGGTTTGCTGGGTCTGAGTCAAGAACATGGAGAAGACTCCAGGAGAGCTGGACCGGGCCTTCAGAGCGCCCAAACCCATGAGCAGGACCGGTATCTGCAGGACTGTTCTCCCTGCTGCCCTCTGAGAAAAGGCTTCCAGCATCCGCTGCAGGTCCACCAGGTTCTGCAGCTTTTTCCCCGCTGCCATCAGACTGATGAACTCTAAACTGAACTCTGCATCACAGCACAGAACTGAATGTTTACTGCCTTTTTGCACTATTAATATCTTGCACTGCCAACATTGAACTTTTCAAATTGATGCCTTTTTGCACCATTATCTTTGCATTACAAAAAAGGTTGAACATTGTTCTGCACACTTTTGTTAAAAACTGCTTTTCTCCTGCATTGTTACATTCTTTTCACTGCTGCACTTTACATTGTAATGTTATTTTATTTCAATTGCAATCTCATTACATTGTCTTAAGCTGTAGGCAACAAAATCTCATTTTGTATGCACTCTGTGGACACAAAATGACAATAAAGTTTGTCTATGTCTATCTGCTCCTCTGCTAGAATCCTGCAGAGCTCAGTGATGCCCCGGTCAGGATCTGGGAGGAGGAGAAACTCCAGGACACCATTTCTCCTCCCATGAGGAGCCCCGACATTTTCAGCCACGCATGCAAACATGTTGGGGACATAAAAACTGCTGCTGCTGCAAACTGGACCAGCCTGGTACCTCAGTGGTTCAGTTTCACTTCCTCCGATGATATTTGTTTTCCTAAAACGCTGTGGTGTTCCTAACATGTCCCCAATTCTTTATACGTCTGGATATCCAGCAGGATTTTATCTTTTCAATAAGAAATGTTGCTTTAATTTTCCTGAGCAGTGAATATTCTATCAGGAAGGACAAGGTGCTTCAGACCTGCTCCTCTCTGGTGTCGACCGTAACCAGCTCTGCTCCTGCCTCCCTGCAGCTCTTCCTGCTCTCCTCCCAGGAAAGCCGGTTGGTGGAAAAGTAATAACACGTCCCGTCAAAACGGACCCAGCCGTCCTCACAGAATGCCTCGTCTTCAGCCCCTGCAACAGGTTTTAACACGGAGATCCTGAACCCAACCAGACAAAGAGCGACTCTAGGACTTCCGGTTGGAACACCACCATGACGGCCGCACTGTGAGGGAGCTCCCGACAGAACCAAACGATTTAACAACAAACCCCCTCTAAACCAAAGAAATCCACATCCACGCCTCTATATAACAACGAGGGGAAGAGAAATACGCCGAATACCAGGTTTGAAAGTGCGTCGAAATAGCCGTACTAACTTTGGAAAAGTGCTAACGCGAACTAATGCTAACAAGCTAACCAGTGCGGACAGCAGTGCTAACAGGCTAACAACAACAAGCGAGCGCAGAAACGCATGCAATGGCAGATTCAACGGCACTTGACACTCTCTTACAAGAGCTGAGAGCATTCCGACAGGAAACTAATGAGAAACTTGGAAGTCTGAAAGAAGATATTGCTAAAGCTAATAACCGAATGGAGGAAGCTGAGGAGAGAATTGAAAAAGCAGAAGAGAGATTACAGAACGTAGAGGATGCATTGACCGGACTTTTGCAGCTCCACACGGGGTTAGTGGACAAGTTGACAAATCTGGAAAGCAGAACTAGAAGAGAGAATGTCAGAATTTATAACGTGCCAGAGACCACGGAACAAGATTACCCCAGCGTGAGTGCATTCGTCGAGGCAATGTTACGTGAGGGGTTAAAGCTGAGCGCTGATGTGGAGATAAACATCGAGCGTGCCCACCGCTCTCTTGGCCCTGTCCCCCCGAGTGGAGCCCCACCACGCTCCATCATTGTCAAGTTTCTGAGCTTCAAGACTAAAGAGCTCATACTCCTCAAAGCGTGGCAACAGAAAGGCTTTACCTGGAAAGGCAAACAAATAACACTTGACAACGACTATCCACCTCTCATCATCAAAAAAAGAAAAGAATATGCTGAGATACGCAAGATACTGAAAGACAACCAAATCAAGTTCCAAACACTTTTCCCTGCCAGACTGAAAGTTAAATATGCAGAAGGGATCAGAATCTATGACACGGCGAAAGAGGCAAGTGAAGACATGACCAAACGAGGTTTTCAAGTTAAAATAATCAAGTCATCGGAAACCATCCTGGAACAACTGAAGCAGCTGACCTGGAGCAGGGTGACAGGAGGGTCCAGACCCAACCCACATCATCCAGCACCAGACCCCGGATACAGAGAGAAACTGAGAGCCTTCAGGAGGACGGCAGCTACACCCACTGAAGATTGAGGTCTCCTGCACCACTTTTCTTTGAGAAACTGTTATTTTCATCGACAAAATGTAAGTTCAAGTTATAATAATATACTGGTGTGAAATACAAGATGGTGGTTCTTCGGGATCCAACTCCCTTATGGCACAGGCCACAGCCAATGAAGGCCCCTCGAACGGACACATGAGGACACCGCCTTTAGAGGCCCAAAAGGGTCCACCTCAAGGACCCCTACCTTGGAAGTTTACCATGTTTTTTGTTTATTTTCAGTGTGAATGTTCCACTTATGTTCTAAGTTTGATGTTTATGTGGGGAACAAAATGTCACAACCAATGTGAAACTAAGACCAAATGCATAACAAACATATACAGATAACTACACTTAATATTAATGGCTTGCATAATCCAGTTAAAAGATGGAAGATATTGTCAAAACTCAAAAGAGATAAAACAGAAATTGCTTTTTTACAAGAAACGCATCTCCCAGACGATGAACATGTAAAACTGAAAAAAATGGGATATAAACATGTCTTCTATTCATCTCATAGTTCAGGACGGAGGAGAGGAGTGGCGACCCTGATATCTGGAGCACTGAACTACGAACACATCTCTGAATTAAAAGATAAAGAAGGTAGATACGACATGATAACAGGAAAAATCGAAGGTACTCTTACAACCTTATTAAATGTATATATTCCTCCAAACAGTGACTTATCCTTCTATAAACACATATTTGAACTAATTTCAACAAAAAGTCTAGGGATATTGATATGTGCCGGGGACATTAACGTCCCATTAAAAATCTCGCTGGACTCTTCCACTGGTAGGGGCGATTCTAGGAAAATAGGAAAAAAGATCCTACAACTAATGGAAGAGACTGGTTTAGCAGACGTGTGGAGGGAAAATAATCCAACCAAGAGAGAATATACTCATTACTCACACCCTCATAACGTCTACTCAAGGTTAGACTATATATTTATGTTCAAAAATGACTTATTAAATGTGAAGGATTGTGAAATTGGACCATGTACAATCTCAGATCACAATCCAGTCGCCATGAATGTTTATCTGCCAAGGAAGAAATGTACACTTTGGAGATTAAATAATAACATTTTAAATAATCAAAATGCTAAACAAAAGCTTACTGAAGAGATTAAAGACTACCTTAATCATAACGATAAAGGTGAGGTGTCCCCAGGAACCCTTTGGGACACATTAAAAGCAGTAATGAGAGGAAGAATAATAAGCATCTCCTCTTACCTAAAGAAAATCAACCAACTCAAATTAACAAGCTTAGAGGAGAAGATATTAAAACTCCAACAGGAACATTCTAAAAATATGAAAAAAGAGATCAAAATTGAAATTGATGAACTGAAAAAAGAAATAAATGAGATTGAAACCTTAACAATACAAAAGAAATTAATCTTTATGAAACAACAATACTATGAAACGGGTGGAAAATCCTTAAAACTCCTCTCTTACAAACTAAGGAAACAACAAGCAGAGAGAACAATTTACAAAATTAGGAACCCCCAAAATGATAAAATAGAGACCGAACACAAACAAATACAACGTTGCTTCCAAAAATACTATACAAATCTTTACTCACAATCAGTCATAAATAATGAGGGTGACATAGATAACTTCCTGGAAAAGTTAAACTTACCAATAGTGACAGAAGAACAAAATAAGAAGCTTCTTGCTGCAGTTACCACAGAAGAAATTCATTTGGCAATCACAAAACTAAAAAGGGGCAAAATGGCGGGAGCGGATGGATATGGCCCAGAGTGGTACAAAACAATGGAGAGTCATCTCACTCCAGTTTTACTCAAAACCTTCAACTGGGTGCTTGAAAAGAAAACTACTCCAACATCATGGAATGAAGCAATAATTTCTCTCATACCAAAAGAGGGAAAAGATAGATTGGAGTGCGGCAGCTTTCGGCCTATCAGTATTCTAAATATTGATTACAAACTATTCACATCCATAATTTCACGGCGACTGGAAGCGATCTTACCAATAATAATACACAAAGACCAAACAGGGTTCATTAAACAAAGACAAACACAGGACAGTATAAGAAGAGTGTTAAATATAATGCAACAGGTTAATCAACAAAAACAAGAAACCCTAGTAATTAGCTTAGATGCAGAAAAAGCTTTTGACTCCGTGAGGTGGATCTTCTTATACAAAGTACTAAATAAATTTGGCTTTCATCGATCAATAATTGAGACAATTTCAGGACTATATTCTAAACCTACAGCTAGGATAAAAATCAACGGAGACCTCACGGAGTCAATCGCCCTCGAAAGAGGATCAAGACAAGGCTGCAATATGTCTGCTCTCCTTTTTGCCTTGTATATAGAACCGCTCGCTCAATGGATAAGGGAAAACCAGAATATAAAAGGTGTAACAATCCTGGGACAGGAGCAAAAGCTTGCCCTGTTTGCAGACGATCTACTGCTGACCATTACACATCCAACCCAAACATTACCTTTAACTATCAAAATGATTGAAGAATATGGTACATTCTCAGGATACAAAATTAATGTTAGTAAGACTCAAGTTTTAACTTTAAATTACAATCCTCCACAGAATATTAAAAATAGCTACAAATGGAAATGGGAAGCCGAATCAATCAAATATCTGGGTATGGTTTTACACAAAGATTTTAATAAAATGATTGATGTTAATTATGGACCTCTGAATGTTAAATTGCAATCTGACCTACAAAGATGGGGTTCATTACCATTTCTTGATTTGCACTCAAGAATTGACTCAGTTAGAATGACTCTCCTCCCACAAATGCTTTATCTATTCCAATGCCTTCCATTCTATATTCCACAAAAACAATTTGATGAATGGGATAAAATTATATCCAGATATATTTGGAAGGGTAAAAAACCTAGAATCAAGTATAAAACATTACAGTTACCGAAAAATAAGGGGGGTAGGAACTTGCCATGTTTACGGAAGTATTTTTATGCTGCACAGTTAAGACCTCTTGTATGTATGTGCTCTCCAGTTTACACAGCAGGCTGGAAAGATCTAGAGAAAAAAGTAATTAATGGAATACCTTTGAAAGCCTTAATGGTGGATACTAAACTACAGAGTAACATTGATATTCAGGAAAACCACCTATTAAACGTTATGATTAAAATATGGAATGAAACTATAAAACTTTGTCACTTAGAACAGGCCTCCAAAATTTTAAGATGGTGTGCTTATGACACCGACTTTGCCCCTAATAAATCTGACAAAAGATTCAAACTATGGGTTTCCAAAGGAATAACTGACTACAACTCCCTTGTCCACAAGGGGGCATTCCAATCTTTTGATAATTTAAAAAGAAAACATGGATTAGATACTGATGACTTCTTTAGATATCTTCAAGTAAGAAGCTATTTCAATAAAAATATCGACATGCACTCAATTAATCAAGGCTTTTTTCATACTTTCTTATCAATAATAAAATCAATGTCCCCATCAAAAATAGTTTCTAAACTATACAAAAGCATCCTTGGGTGTGAAGTGGAGAGCACATATTATGTGAAAGAAAAGTGGGAAAGGGAAGGTGGTTTCGTAATCACAGAGGAGGGTTGGGAACATATATGTGAAATACAATGGGCTACAACTGGATCAAATGTCTGGCGTGAATTCTGTTGGAAGAATATCATGAGGTTTTTCATTACACCAGCACAGAAAAAATACCAAGGGACGAGTGATGCTTGTTGGAGATGTAACAGTGAAGGTGCCAACCATTTCCATATTTTTTGGGAATGTGCGATCATACAAGAATATTGGTCAGAGATTCACTACCATTTACAGAATGTATTCTCTATTGTTTTTCCCTTGTCATTTGAATGCTTGTACTTAGGTAGAATAGAGGTGGACAACTTCAGTAATTATAGCAGAAAACTTTTGTACATTTTGTTGGCAGCTAGTAAGAAAGCAGTCACAAGGAAATGGCTGAAGCCTGACTGCCCAACGGTCGATGACTGGATCAATATTGTCAAAGAGATCTACACAATGGAAAAAATCTCTTTCCTCATCAAAGTGAAACTGGATGCTTTTTACGCTTTTTGGTCTAAATGGACAGAATATGTGAAGCCTACTCATACAGACTTTATGTAAAAATCCCAGTGAAATGTCATGTGACTGCAATGTTTCTGCTCCCCACAATGTTCACTGATGTTCTTAACTATTTAAAAATGAAAATATGTGAAAGAGCAAGCATACAGTAAATGTATACAATGTAATTTGTAATGTACAATATGCTTTTTCAATAAAAAGTAAATTTGAAAAAAAAAAGAGCGACTCTAATTAAGTATGTTTTTTTTTATGTATTTAGCACATTTACAACAACCACAGCGGACCAAAGGCCATTTACAGGCATATAAAGGATAAAAAACAATCAGTAAAACTAAGTTTCATAACAAAATAATTCAAACTATAGTATTTGCAATTAAATACCAAAAAAATAACACAAATAAAAGCCAAGATGTACTTAATTTCAGTCGCAGCTATTTCCCAATAACTCAAATCGGTTAAGTACTAATTCTCCGTACATGTACTGGTATTGAAAGCCGGTAAAAATGTGCGCTGCAGTCTAAATCTAAGTAGTTCTGGCCCGTCCCTCCAGGTTTGAAAGGAGAAAAACGTGACTAAGACATTGTTGATGGAGAGGAACGATTGTTTCTAGGGAACGTTACTACCATCCTGGGTAAAAAAATTTGAATAATTTAGGTTGATTTTACAGTAAATATCTTACTTATAGCTCCTTTAAACTGAACTACTGACTGGGAGAACTTAAACAGTGCAGTGTAGCACTTCCAGAAATTAAAGCCTAATTTACATAAAATATTGAAACACGATTCATGAGCATTAAGCGTTAGAAGGAGATAAAGAAGAAATCGTTTCATAAAGACGTGACTCTTCAGATGTTGCAGTTGAACATTAAACCTCTTAGAAGTTCTTTGCAGGTTCAAACTCTCGAATTATCAGGGATCTTTTAATGCAACATGCAGCTTCTGCACCATGGGCCATGTTTTTAAAGAAGACACTGCGCTTTTCAGCCTCTAAGTCACTTTAACATGCATATCCTTTGTAAAAAAAATAAAAAAAATACAAACTTTCTGCATGCTAACCTTAGTATAACGAAGAATAATTTCTCTCGTTAATAAATCTGGATTCACGGCTGTGGAGAATAAAATCTTCTCCATTTTACATTGAGTGTAAAATGTTCTACCTGGAAGTTTTCTCCTCAGGGCGTTGTTCTCCTCTGTGAGACTCTGCAGGTTCGCCTTTATTTGCACAATGTGAGTTGCTGATGAAAAATAAAAGAAAACGAGTTCAGCAAAAAAATGTATCTTAATAGAAATGTTTTTATGTGTTAGAAACTGAAATGTTAATTAGATGTTTTAGGATTTCAGCCATGCCGATATCAATATTAATATAAAGAAGCGTGAATTAGTGAAGTGAAATAAAAATGACTTTTTCCAGAATCATGTACAAAATCATTTTAGGTGTTTCTAGAAATGTAAAACATTTCTTCTGATTTGCAGCTTTAAATTAAATGTTAAAATGCTAAATCTAACTAGAAAAAGCTGTTCCTGCGTAACAGCAAGTGAGAATGCTAATCTGCAGAATGATTGAGCAGAAGATGCAGAAAACATTGAAATCAGACTTGAAGAATTTGAAAAAATAAGAAGTTGAAGAAATTTGAATAATTTGAAAAATTTGAAGAATTGGAAGAAATAGAAGAATTTGAATGAATTTGAAAACTTTGAAGAATTTGAAAAATTTTAAGAAATTTGAAGAATTTGAAATATTTGAAGAATTTAAAACATTTTAAGAAATTTGGAGAATTTGAAAAAAATTGAAGAATTTGAAGAAATTTGAAAATTTTCAAAGAATTTGAAGAATTTGAAAAAATTTGAATGAATTTGAAAAAATTTGAATGAATTTGAAAAAATTTGAATGAATTTGAAAAAATTTGAATGAATTTGAAAACATTTGAATGAATTTGAAAAAATTTGAAGAATTTGAAGATTAAGAACAATTAGAAGAATTGGAATTATAGGAAGAATGTGAAGAATTTGAAGGAATGTAAAGGAATTTGAAGCAATTTGCATTGATTTCAATGGGAACAGCAAAAAAAAAAAAAAAAAAAAAAAAAAAAAAACGCACAAAAAGTGAAATATTTTAAAAAGTGTAAAAGTTAGCATAACCATGAGTCATAGCAGGCATGCCGAGAATGAGCTGAACGTTTTGACACCAAAATTGTTGAAATCGGTTAAAGTATGCGGGAGTAGTTAGACGCTGACGGAATCATTCTAAGCAAAGGCAGCCTGTCCTGACCTGCAGTAACCTCTGGCCTGCTGAGTGCTGTTGTCATGGAAACTCACTCACGCCTGCAGGTGTCCGTCTACTGCAGGCAGAGACTTATGGTCAGAAGAGCTCTAATTGGAATAAAATGGCATCACTTTGAAAGTGTGAAAGTCTCATGCCTGTACATAAAACGGTTTAGGAGTAGCGACGATGCAAAAACACGTGTCGCTTGGGAATGTCAGGTGTGATTTTTCATCGCACCTCCATAGAAAATCAATGGAGAGCCTTCCGGCTTTGTGGTGCTCTGGGGTGATTTGCGAAAAATCTATAAATGCTACATCAATGAGGATTACATTTCCAGAATCCAGACAAAAATTCCTACGTTTTGATGTATAATTTATGTGAATAGACTGAAAATTGAGCGAGTGAGAAGAAGTTGTTCAGTGAAGGAAAATCTATAGGAACGGTAGAGTGGCCACTCTAAATGAACTCCCTAGCAACCATAGCAACGCATTCATTTTTTTGAATTTTATGAAAATGCAAAATTATTTTAAGGAGGTACTGTATGAAAATGGTAAAAGATATTAAAAAGCTGAAGTAGCTGAAGATAGCTGAAGGTTATTTGAACATTTTAAAAGTTGAATGGCATTTCTAGCTGAAAGTAGGCTGAAGCAGTAAGCTGTCAAAAAGCTGATAAATTTGAAGAATTTGAAGGATTCTCCATTCAATTTCAATGAGAGCAAAAAAAAAAAAAAAACAAATCACAAAAAGTTAAATATTTTAAATATTATAAAAGTTATTACCAAAAGACATAGCAGTAATGTCGTGAACGAGCTGAACGTTTTGATACGAAAATTGTTTAAAATCGGTTGAAGTATGCAGGAGTAGTTAGATGCTGAAAAACGTACGGAATAATAATCAAGACCTGAAGGAACTTAATAAGTGAGAATGTGGAATAGCATTCTCACTTTATTAATTTAAAGTCCGGCTGATGTGTTGGTGAAGATTCTCAGTCATCCAGGTCATGATCGATCCAAAAAAAAAAAAAAAAAAAAAAGGAAAAAATATAAAACAACTGGTCTCCTACTATGAAGCTTCAGAATAGAAGTCCAGTTGTTTTACTTTTTAACTTTTTATGGAGGTCTGGCTGAGTATAAATAATGCTTTTAGTGATTAACCTTAAAGGCTTAACTTTTCACCGTCACTGTAAGTTGTGACCGTATCTAATCACCCTAACAGTCCCAGTGTTGAATAAGTCAAACTATATTAGATAATTTCATCACAGGATGATAACCAACGTCTGTGTGAAAGTTTTTTTAAAGAATGAATTAACAGGATGAACTCACAGAGTCTGCAGATGACGACCAGAGCAGCAGCCAGCAGAGAGCCCAGAACCAGCAGAACCACTTTCACTGGAGGCACCTTGGAGGTTCTGGATGGGTTCTCATGGTGAGAACCAGCAGCTTCACCTGAGGAGCATTTAGAGGAGAACCAGATCAAAACCTGCAGACAGAATCCCATTCAGAGGAAAACCACTGGGAAAACTTTAATAGTGGTTTAACTATTAAAGTGTTGGGGTGGCACACTGAAACTGAAAGTTATAATTTCAGGATTTTATTCCAATGTTGTAGTAAAGCCGCCTGTCGAAAACGTACTTAAAGACTTTAGTAAATACCTACTAATATCTTTTGGTTTATTGTTTGAGTTTTAATGTTACTAATGATCAGTAATTTCCGTCTGGGATTATTAAAGTATATCTGATCTGATATCTGATCTGATCTAATGTGCATAGACCAATAACAGCACAGTTAACATTTTTAGTTGAACAACAATTCCTTTTTCATTGTGTAATTATATTAGGAATAAGGTGTAAATTTATCCATTTATTGAAAAACAAAACAATTAGTAGGGCAATGTAGATACTGGCAGACAAAAATAAAAGTGCTATAGAAGGTCAGGAAGAGCGGCTGCCTGTGCATGATGGTAGGAAATGCTTAAACTGATGCTAATACAATTTACACTGGCCAGTGTAATGGCGCCGCCAGGGGGCGCCATTGTCCAGATTCATTGGGACAAACTGGATGCATAAAAATTATTCTGGAAAAATAATTAATAAAATAATCTGAGCAGTGCTAAATTCTAAAGGTAGATTTTCCTGCAGATTAGAGATGAAGAGTTTACAGGATTAATCAACCTGAACTCTGGTTTGTAACAAACCTTAAAATCATTGTCTCTTCCTCAATGAACATGTTTAAATCAAAAACTATCTGCTAAATCAATCTTGCACAATATAGATCAATGAAGGCCGAGGGAGGGTTTTTTGATGAATAAAAGAACATTTAATCTAAATTAGACATGTTTTACATGGATAATTAATGAAAATATAAACTGAACAGTCATCTGTGCAGCTTTGACCTTCAAACAGAGATTATCTCCACAGATCTTGTGTGCAGCATTAAGTAGATTCAGCAGTAGGTGGGGGATGTTATGTGTGGACCTCAGGACTCTGTCTGCGCTGTGAAGGTTGGCGGGGAACAGTAAACATGTGATGAACCTTAAACTGGAGTCCAGCACGATGATACCAGGCCTGTCTGGATGCTGGGAATAAAACTATTCAAAATGTATGAAAATGTGGGTTTTGTTCCCTATTAGAACAACAGGGTCTAAAAATCAGCCCCCAGAGCCCTGAGCTGGTGACACAGGATGTTTATCAGACGTCATTGGTCCCAGAAAACCACTAAAACCACTTCCTGACTCGCTTCTACCTTCATGTTTCCCCCATTTTTTAAACGCTCAAATTATTATTTTTTCTTAGTAGCCTTTATCTACGTCGCAAACGATAATTTATCGATCTACAGCTAAAGCTGCTTCCTCCAGTTCAGACGGTAAATGTCTGTAGGAAGCGGTTTGTGTCCAGTCCGCCCGCTCTCTGATGATGACCACTCAGCTCTGCAGCTTCTTCATCACCTCTCTGCTGATTTTCCACCATGTTCATCTTCTTACCTTCTTCACAGCTCGCTGGACGTCTCATGATGGGGACACGGCACACTAGAGACAACTCTATGAAAAACACACACAGATCAGACCTGTGGTGGCAAGAAATAGTTTTATTGGAACTAAATCTTTACCAGGTTCTTGTCTGTACAGGACCGCAACGTCTCAAATGTCTAAAACAGAACAAAACGTCCAACAAATGAGGAACTTTTAGAGGTGATCAATAAAAACTGAAAAGGAAATTTAATTTACAGATTTGCATGTAAAGAAAAACGTATATGCTGACCTAATAATTGAATAAAAAAATATTTTTTTTTATTAACTTGATCCAAAACTGGACATATTTACACGGTTAGACGTCTTTATTCAGAGAAATGAGAATCAGTGCATCAAAACGTCAAACTTACAAATATTAAACCAACAGGCTTTGACACAATTAACTGTTTGTGATGAAAAGCTGGTGTATTTTCATATTTAAAGATTAAATTCCATGTTTTCTGTTTGAATTTGACAGATGTAAAAAAAAAGCAGTAGATACAACTCCTCCTCTTTGAGTATTTGTTGGACTAAACTCATCTAAACTCACCATCAGCGGTTCCTCTCTCCTCTGTGGACCTTTCAGATGGAAGATTCGTCCGTCACCTTCATGTTTCACAGCTTTGTGTCGAAGAAACTTCCTGTTGAGCTTAAAGGACGAAGAGGAGGAGGAGGAGGATGCTTCATCTACTGTCTGCTTCCTCATAATTAAGTTTATTTTGAGAAAAACTGATTAATTATGTGACACTAGTCTTATGAATGCCATCTTGTTCTATTTATATTTGATTCAAAATATTGTTCAGAAAGTCACATTTATTCATTAAAGAAATGGAAAGGGTCTGCCCTCTTGTGGTCGTTTAGTGCTGTTCTCTCTCCATCTCAAGAAGTTTGTGCTTTAATTGTGTCCTGTGATGCTGTAAATAGTAATGTTTTCAGTCCTGATTTAAAGGAGCCAGCAGTTTCTGTCTTTCTCTGGTTTTTAGGCCGCATGTTCCTCAGCTGGGGAGAACAAACATTAACGGCTGCCTCCACTGTTCTAGTTCTCGGCCCAGGAACACAGAGGGAAGAGGTCTCTGATCACCTACAGTGTAGACCCTTCAAAACTAATCTATGAAGACTCTACATAGTTTAAACCTGATAAATATGTCTGAGAGGAATATAGGCTCATGTACTGAACATTTGTCTCATGGATAAACCTCACAGACACAAGATCACTTTCAGGAACACCTACAGGTGCTTACAGACTCACTTCTAGCCATAAACCCCTGTTATTATCTTCAGCTGTCCCTTTCTACATGTCGTATTAATTAATCCTGTAATTGATGGTATCAAGGTGTTGTTTGTTTGTACCTGTAATACTTTATCAGCTGGTTCTGCTGTTCTTTATATCTCTCTCTGCAGGTGTAGAAGCCTTTTCTCCTTTTTTCCCTCTTCTCCCTTCTTGTTTTAGTGTCCATATAACATGAAATATTCCCTGCATAAATTACAATAAGGCTACTTCCATATGTGGCAACCTGAGGGTGGATTTTCTTTTATTTTTTGGTAACACAAATGTTAAAGTTTATAATATGGAAGATCAACAACGCCACCTGGAATAACTCCAGGAAAATAATGCAGACACAGGCAAGTTCTGCTGGAAAGGAGACACGATATAGAAATTTGCACAAAGTTTTATTAAACTTACATGGTTTTAATTTAACAGTAACCTAAACTTGAATGGTTAGGTTGGATGCATTGTAAAAATAAAATATACAAATGTTTAAATTGGGAACCGAGGCTTACCAATGGAAAGGAAGGTGGTGAGAAGAGGGGCAACATCTAGTGAAGAAATGGGACCACCCTGGACACTACAAAACACAGCAAACAAGGAAAGGGAGCTCCAAAACACACATCAGAAACACCGCCACCAGGGGTCACCACCGCCACCACAGAAGCCTCAGTCCCTAAATGAAACAAGATTAAACCACATAAGAAACAGTGATACAATGGCACTACAATATTGCACTGCATCCCATTAATTGTGCCACAGATGCCCCTGACAGCAGGAGAAAGTTCAGATAAATCTTTTTAAAACATTTCTTTCTAGGCAAAACAGCAACGAGTGTCAATCCACGTTGAAAGCTGGTCAGAGGCTCATCAGATGGCTAAAACAAAATAGATTATTAATACATGTTCTGATTAGCACCATAATCTGCAGTAGCTGCGTACCTGTGACTGGTGAATTACCACGCTGCCAGGTAAACAAATCCCCAATTCCACCTTCGCAGTGCAGCTGCAACAAAATGCTAAATGAAGGCTTTGTTCAACTGGTGTGGACAATACTGAGCCACATTAGCCCTTACCTTCCTGCCAGCAAACAACAGGACAGGTCAATCCAGAAGTCGGAGGAGCAACTAAGGAATCCAGCACAATTTGACCCACAATTAGAAGCAGCTGGGTTCAGTGTCACAACGCATGCAGCCTTGTGGTAGGTGGAGACCTGCTTATATGCAGCAGCCAAATTTGGCCTTAAAGTAGCAGCGTACTATTTATGCTGCTACACATATATAAATCTAGCGGAGCACTACGGCGAAAGCAGTAAGGCTTCGCTTGTGAAAGTAAAATCTGTTGGGCTGGTTTTGACATTAGGACAACAATTCTTATCGCTACACGGTCCGACAGGACACTATAGAAAGACAATAGGAATATGGCTCATGTCCATGTCTTATAGACTGCTAACAAGGCTTTAAAATCCCTCAGAAACCTGGGTTTCTAGCATGTTTTATGTTTTTTTTTTTACTGTCATTGTGTCTAGCTGAGCTGTCTTTAGTGTATAACTGTGGAGGGAATTCTGACCCACAACTTTATTAAAGAGGCAGACGAACCAACCCAATGGTTTGTATGGACTGTGGTCATGTGGTGACCCAGAAATATAAAGTATTCATCAGTAAACTGACACACTGTGCAATCTCAGCTGGTGTCGACATTTTTGTTCAACGTGAACAAAAATGTCCCAAGACGAGAGCCCTGAGGAACCCCATCTGTGAACTTTGTCAACTCAGATTTAAACCTTACAATCCCAGATTGAAGTACAGGACTGTAAATATTCAAAATTTGAATATTGTGATATGTTCTTTATTTTCTGTAATGCAATTAAAAAACATGAAATGTCATACATTCTGGATTCATTACAAATCAACTGAAATATCGCAAGCCTTTTATTGTTTTAATATCGCTGATTATGGCGTACAGCTGAAGAAAACTAAAAAATCCTATCTCAAAATATTAGAATATTTCCTCAGACAAAGTAAAAAAAAATTATAACAGCAAAACAAAATCAAACATTTGAAAATGTCCATTAATGCACTCAGTACTTGGTTGCACAGATTACTGCATCAATGCGGCGTGGCATGGAGGCAATCAGCCTGTGGCATTGCTGAGGTGTTATGGATGCCCAGGATGCTTCAATAGCGGCCTTTAGCTCATTTGCATTGTTGGCTCTGGTGTCTTTCAGCTTCTTCTTCACAATAGCCCACAAATTCTCTATGGGGTTCAGGTCAGGGGAATTGGCAGGCCAATCAAGGACAGTAATGCCATGGTCAGTACACCAGTTACTGGGAGAATCTGATGTCGTCTCTTAACCACTACCATACTTGGGATTTAGTTTACTGAACCAAGCTGAGTGTTTTTCAAGGCTCAGGAAACCCTGCAGTGTTTCCAGTTAATTAGACGATTCAAGTGATTAGTTGAATAGCCTACTAGTATACTTTTTCACGACATTCTAATATTTTGAGATAGGATTTTTGGTTTTCTTAAGCTGTAAGCCATAATCAGCGATATTAAAACAATAAAAGGCTTGCGATATTTCAGTTGATTTGTAATGAATCCAGAATGTATGACATTTCATGTTTTTTAATTGCATTACAGAAAATAAAGAACTTTATCACAATATTCTAATTTTCTGAGACAGTCCTGTATATCTCAACCTGAGGTAAAGGTTTAACCCCGCCCCCAGACACCAAAGTGGGCGGTTCCAAGAGACACGTTTCTTTTAAGCGTTGCTCTTTGCTCCGGCGGTCAGTGACCTGTTGCTGACCGGGGCGACGTGTGGTGGTTTGAACTGTCAGAAAAGGATTTCTCACCACCCAAATGCAGGGCTTGGGTGACGAAAGCATGAACCATTTGAACCAGAAGGGGAATTCAACTGCAATAGCCACCATTCAACCCTAAGAGGGCAGCAGTGAGACGGTTTTAAGACACATTGCAGAAGTAGATGCGTTCACACAAAGTAGAGAAAAACTGCACAGCAACAGTAAAGTAACATCCTTATGATCTGCAAAAAAAGTTTATTTTGTGGTGAATTACACTTTAAAGTTAGTTCTGCTTCACAGATGGTCTCACATTTCTCAAACATTGTCTGACACACGATAATAGAACTGATGGCGGTTTAAAGTATGGTGAGCTGGCCAGGTCCAGTTGCAGCAAAGCATCCCCAAACCATGACACTTCCTCTTGCTCAGCAATGCTTCATGATGTTTATCTCAAAGGTCCTCTCTTCTGGAATGTTATATCCAAACTTCAGATTTTTATCTATGTTCGCTCTAACATTTCAGTCTGACCTTCATGTTTTTCTCAGCGATGGAAGGTTTCCTCTGTGCAGATCTCACGTAAAAATGAAACTCATGGAGTCTGGTTCTGATTGGACAGACATGAACTTTCCTGTCAACAGAAGCACGACCCTGCTGAGAACATATTAACCTTTTTTTTTTTACGCTTCTTTTAGTATCGTACAATCAGCTCTCAGGGTTAACTTGGTTTTGAATGTTAGGAGACTATTTTCCCTGCAGAGAAACAGACGATTTTATTTATATTTTGAGCTTTCCTTTAATCCCTTACCTTCTCTCAGAAGAGCTCAGACTGATCTCTGGGTATCATTGTGATCTTTAACATACTTCAGCTCCCATGTACGCCAAACTAAACCGAGGTTTAAACAGGACAAACCTCAGAAATGCTGAGTAAAGATGTTGTAATCACGGTCTCCTGACATTTAGGAGCACCCGTTTGTAATTTTGATCAGGAATAAAGAAGGGGGTGCCCTAACTCATTACTCAAAAGATCTACATTTTTACTATGATTTATAAACAGTTTTCAAAACTTTGTTTCTCTATATTCCTGTTAGTAATGGTATAATTAATATTCAAAAGCCATGAGCCCCCATGCATTAGAAAACACAGCCTGGCTGTCGTGGTGTGTGGCATGACTAAACAACCAACAACCTGAGTTAAGTTCATCTCTGAAAAAACAGAAACTGTTCTCTGGAAATAATGAAGACATTTCCTTTAAAAAAAGGAAGTTCTGTCAGAGTTAACTATCTTGTTTCCATGGCGATATCGCTTCTCTTTTTTACTTCAGCGATATTTTTAAATTTTTAGGAGTTTTGTCTGAAAGAACACGACTAAAGAACCACGTAAAGATAGAAAAATAAAGGTAGAAATCAAAAAAATCAAAAATTAATAAGATTTTCTGACTTTCGTGCTTTCAAAAGATTTACATTGATTTTATATTTAAATAAGATAAAAAAAATAAGGAAATTTAGGCATAACAGTGGTAAAAACATTGAGTTGTACACTTAATCAGTAATGCATGAACAAGCTAATTTAATCTAAAATCTAAAGCAACAGAGAATGACAGAAGTAAACATAAAACCAGAGTAGGTATAGCACAATTATTGATAAGGCATATTCAGGTCAAAATTAAATATTAAAGTCAAACAGAGGAACAACAGCAGCTGATTTACACGGATGATGAGGAGGAGCTTCATCTTTTATCTGCTTCATTCTTTTTTATTTAAATGTTGGTGAAACTGATACTTTCTGTAAGACTGAGATCCAAAAAAATTAACCTTTTCACATTCAGTTCATTTTATCATTCAACACAAAACTGAATTCAAAGTCAGAATAAAAATGTTTTATCCCAGCAGGATTTTGCTTCAATAGTTTTTCACATCAATTATCTGAAATTAAAGTAATGATTAGTTCCAGTTGGATGCAGAAGCGAGAAATTTCAGTGGGGTTTTTTTTTTCATTACATAAAAAAAAGAAGTTGGAGGTTTTTAACATCTAAAGTCCTGATTGTTCCTGTACACAGAACTTATTACTGTCTCTGTGTCTCCACTTCATCTCATCCTGGTCGTCAGCAGTGATTCATATGTGATAAAAGGTCAGAGCTAAATTCAGTCTGTCTTCAGATACGAGAATATCACAGATTATTAATATGCAGTGTTTGTTATCTGGTCCTGAAGCTCCTCTAAACAGGATCTCACTCTGAAAACTGGGAAAATCTAAACCGAGCAACAGCAAACGTGGAGATCATCAGAGACCTTAAAGCAGAAATAGGTCAACATCTCTGTTCCTCACAGCAGCTTCTGTTCCTCCATTTTAAACATCATTACTGTTTTCTGTCCTTCTGTCTTTATAAAACCAGCATCCATCCATCCGTCCATCTGGAGTTGCTCTATTTTGGTCAGATGATTTTTATTTGGTCATTATGAACAATAAACACTGCTTACAGCACACTGATCTACATATTAAAGCAAACAATGCAGAGGTCCATATGTGTCAAGCAGCAGTTACCATGATCCATATGACATCAGTACCTACATAGTTTTATACATGTGAATTTTATTTTAAATTGATGACTGAACAGGAACCACTTAATGTTGGGACTTGATGATGATTATACATGATTATGATGTATAACCAGAACCTGGAGACCCTCAGACATGTTCTGAATAGATCACAGAATGTGTCTGGGTCCACATCCAGGATCCAAACCCGTTAGAACCACAGTTTGTCCTTCGATCTGGAACTAGAGAGAAAGACATGAGCTGTTCTACTGGAAGCCTGAAGCAGAAATAAATCCTCAGAGAAACTGACAGACATGTTCTGCTGCAGGTTCTTCCAGATCAGGTTCCTGTTTATAACTCAGAGCTTCTGAGCTGTTCTCCAGGTTCTCTCCTGATGCTCCAGAGTAGACCTAAATACCAGAAAGTACTAACTTCTGAAAGTGGAGAATTTATCTTTTAACATGTCTGGAAGGGATCTTTCTATGTTTGTAACATTATGTTGATAGAACCAGAATCTCTGCAGCCTCCTGATCCGGTTCTCAGATCGTTTAAAGGACTGAACTGAACTTCATTTACAGACACATGAAGTTTGACCAGATACTGCTGATTTCTCACAGATACTCTTGTGAGGATCATTACAGGATCTATCAAACCAACACTTCAGATCACTGGCTCCTCCTTTCTCTCCCATCCTCACACAGTCTTCTCCAGCTGGATTATGACCTTTCCAGTCATCAGGCTCATTGCCACACCAAAACTTCAAACTAAGAGATGAAGAACAGAGAACAGGAGAAATAAAAACTGTGATTCTGGAACTAAACCAAAAAGTTTTCACTGCAATCAAACCTTTCATTCAGAGGTGATCCGTCCACCCACAACCAGCTGCCTTCTAGCTCTGAGTCCGTCAGTCCGATCCAGAACTTGTCCTCTGGTTCCTCCATCAAGCCTCTCAGTTTCTCCTCCAGGAACATCTGAACAGGAGAAGATGATGAAAATGATTCTGAGAGACGTTTCTGTGCTGACATGAAGAAACATGATGATGTGATGAAATCTGTGAGAACATGAACCTGCAGCAGAGTTTCATACCTGCTCCTCTCTGCTGTCTATCTTCACCAGGTCTCCTCCCAGATCTTTGCAGGAATCTCTGCTCTCATTCCAGGAGGACTTCATGGTGCTGAAATTATAACAGTTTCCTTCATGTAGCTCCCAGCCTGCTCCACACTTCAGACACGTCTTATCTTTAAACAGATCAGAACAAAAACTGAATCAGGTGGAAGAAATCTCTGTAGTCTCTGTCAGTCCATCAACATCATTAGAGGACAGAAATGGGAAAAAATATCTTATCCTGGACTTACTTGGACATAAAGGAGGTTTTGGACATGTTGGAGGTGGTGGACGTGTAGATATTTTAGTCATCGATTCTATTTTTATCAAAAGAGATTTAAAAGTTGTGAATTTTTGCAGAACAGCTGAAAAGAATAAAACTGTAACATTAAGAAACAATAAAAAATATTAGATCTGCATCATGTGCTTGAAATGAATTGAATCAGTCAATTATCAATAATCAATTAATAAACAATCCAGAGGGTTTTCCACAAAGAATCTCAAATGTTTCTAAGCTGAAGCTCCTGAAAGAGACATTCATGCTGTTCCTTTGAACCCTGACTGTCTCACCTGAGATATTTTTCCTCAGAGCTTCATTCTCCTTTTTCAGGGTCTGGACAACTTGGTTGTTTTGAATGTTTTTGAACACTGATGGAAGAAAAAACAGCTGTAAGCCAGTAAAAAAGGCTGATAATGTGAACCTTACAGGTTCCTTTTCCAGAGAGTCCACAGGCCACAGAATTAGTGGCTGAAAGTCATTCACCCACAAGAAGATAACAGAAGGAGAAACAGGACAAACCATCATGGAAAGAGAAACTCCTGAAACATCTACAGATCTGCAGATGGTGGAAGTGACTGTTGCTGAGAAATCCTATCAGTGTTTGGAGAAGGCTGGATGGAAGGACAGTACAGAGGGACAAAGGGAGCTATAACTAAGAAGACACAACAGTAGACTGTCTGTGGAGAGTATGAGCCAGAAGTCCCTCAGTTAGAGGAGAAAACATGTTCAGGGTTGATGGAGATTAACGAGGCTGGGATCCAAATGGAGCCTCAGATCCAGGCTGAATGAAGTCAGACCAATCACACTTCAAGGTTGATGAACTAAGGAAGAAGGTTGTAGAGACAGAAGGAGTGATTCAAAGTAGCAGCATCAAAAGAGAACAACAGGAGCCTGAGAAATACCAAAAGGTCGAGAGAAGTTGGAGAGAATCAGGGCTTCAGTGGTACCAGAGCTAATCGGGTTCAGAAACCCAGTCAGATATTATTTACCAGACAGCTGTGATGAAAAAATTATTATCAAGAAGCAAGATGCTTCTTTAATACAGAGACTGGTGTTTATTGAAGGCAAACAGCATTCAAGGTGCATTCTTCCCCAAATGGACCCCAGGTAAGACAAACCTTGTCTTTATAGGGAACAGATGTAAACAACCAGGAGGAGCCTCATGTCATGTATAACAGCTCCATCTTGGCTCCTGACCTTTAATCCCTACTACAGCCTATGGAGGCTCCAGCTCTCCTCACCCACTCTAAATTACCATCACCCCCCACAATTTGACACACACAGAGAGGTATTGAAGTTCTAAGAATACGTTACACACTGATAAACTGAACTCTGGTTAACCTTACATATCTGCAAACACAGGATGTGGACTACACACGGGCATTCTGGTAAAGGTGACAACATGTTATGTGCAAGGTTTAAATTTAGAAGTAGTCAATAATTTATCTTATTACAAACCCAACAGATAAAACATTTAATGGTTGAAAAGCCAACAGATAAAAAATAATCAAACTTACAGGTGACTCCAAGAGCGGCGAGAGAAGCTACCAACAGTCCAATAAGAACCAGCAGAACCAGTCGCTCTGAGGTGACCTTTGACCTCCCGCTGGACCCATGTTGTTGGATATTTGCTGCACAGTTTGCAGAGACTGGAAAGAAAGACATGTTGGCATTTAATGTTGTAACATCTGGAATTTAACCATGAAAACACTTATTTTATTTATTGCGTTCATTAAATATGAAAGTTTATATTTTTACTGAGGCATATTTCAGACGTTTTTATTGACAGAAAACAGACAGTTTGACCTTATCTTAAAGGTATACTATGCAACCGGGGTTGATTTTCCAGCGAGGCTCCCCCCAGAGGGCGAAAGTAAAAGTGCACTGTCGTAAAGATGCTCAGCTGTTCTGGTTCCTCCGTCAAGCCAGGCGCGGTTGTTTTGAGCTTAGCAGACAGGCGAACGCAACGAAAAGTGGAAAAAACGACAGTACAAACAATGACTAACACAGTGAAAGTATGAACATCAAACTTCCCGCAGCGCTATCTTGGCGAGGCGGCCGCCTCGCCAAACTCTCGCTACCGCCTCGCCATTAAAAAAATAAAAAAAATAAATAAATAATAATAATAATAATAAACTCGATATGCTTGCATGTTTATGTGACGTTAACACGCGGTTCTTTGTTGTTGCTTTTGCGCGTGCATATAGTGAATAGCATGGCAAAAACACATGGAGTTCTCGCCGTAAAGCAAGACCGACTCTCGCGGTCTTGCACGAGACTTCTGAGCCTGTGGGTGTGGGCCGAGGGCTCTTGCAATGCGGTACCGCGCACGTGACGTCACCGTCTCAAGAGCAACGCCCCTTTTGCCGCTTAGGTAGGGCATACAGGAGAGAACGCATACAGGAGAGAACGCACGGATAACAGATATGACCGACTTTACAGCCGTTAAACTTTCCCAAGACGATGTCCCAGGCACACGGATTACTGGTCGCACTGTCGAAGAACACACCAACCTTCAGCTCAAACGATGGCTTGAGGTTCGAGGGCTTAAAAAGACTGGAAAACTGGCCGAGTTGATGAACGGTAAGCTTTGTTTTTTTTTTTCCTGCGCGGCGATCATGGCTGCGTCGGCCGTTTTTTTTTTTTTGTTGTTGTTTGCAATCACCGTCCAGGAATGGGTATATGTTTAATGTTTGTCTCATTTGAAATGTTTTTGAGTAAGCCTGGTAGCAGGCTATCATGTTAGCGCCTGCTACCATGATAGCCTATATGCTGTCATGGTAGCAGGCGCTACTTTATTAACATGTCGGCCACCAAAATACTCTTACCTTGACTTGATGTCGCTGGAATTGGGTCAGGATGTTCTTCGGTTGTGCCCTTTCCTCCGACAAAATGCTTGCTACATATGTACTTGAATTTGGTAACTTTTTCCGGGTTGAACTGTTGTGTAGGCCGACCGCCCCGGTGTTCCAAGCGTACACATTTCTCCTTGGCAGTCTTGAAGAAAACATCCTTCATATACGGCCGATCAGCGTAACTCGAGTCGCTGTTGCACGTTCCATAGCAACAATGTTTAAAAACCATGGTTTTAGATTTGGAAAAAGCAGTCGTTTACCGAGTAAAACCTAGGCTAAAGCATGTCTCTTACAGCGAAACAACGGCAGCTTTCCGGAGTTTGCCCCACTGCGTACCACGTGATGTGACGTCATCGTGACGTTGTGTTTCTAAAAATGCGGTACCGCATTGCAAGTGCGGTATTTCCCCCACAGACCACCAGGGCGGCAGAGAAAACCTTTGTTCGACCTGAAATGACTCATTTAATCATCCAAAACGGTATGGAACACATTAATTAACTGAAAAATGTTGCATAGTATGCCTTTAAAGAATCTGAGGATTCCTGGTTGTTGTTCTGGTGGCCAACCTCTGAGCATTAGTTAGTAGGTATTGGTCTGGTTAACCCAGCCTTCAATAACCTGCTGTCACAGTAGTGAGCGGCAGCACTAGGCCTGTTAACATTATCCAAGCTGCAGGTTTTAGATAAACTTTGATCACTTAGAAACAACGCAACCCCAGAAGAAAAACCAAAACCAAAGCTGCGAATCAAAGGACAGAAGCTCTGTTGTGGTTTCATGATTATGAAACCCATCCTGAACCCGGATGGCTGCGTATAGCTATGGGGATGTATGATGGTCAGAGTTTATGGGTAGATACATTTATTGTGTATAACTCCTTATCCTTGTAGGGGTGTGTGGTCCCCATCTTCATCATCACTGGGATGTCTCAGCAGTTCATAACAGGACCACACAGAGTCACACACACTCATACCTAAGAGTAATTTAGGCTAATTAACCTAGCAGGCATGTTTTTGGAATGTGGAAGGAGTACCTGGTTAGAACCAACGTAATCAGGGGGATGGATGTTATGCCATTGCGCCATGTGAAAATTCAGATTGAATTTTGAACAACATGTACCATGGGGGGAGAAGTCGGGATGGGTTGTAAGCAAAAGGAATTTTACACATCCAGGCAGAGACAGTCCCTCACAGCAGGGAAGCCTGCCATGAGAGCAGACTACACCTCTTTCTTTCTTCCACTTCTTGCCTGGAGACGCTGGAGGAAAGGTTGGCTGGGGAGACCAGCCGCCCCTGCGTGCCTCATGGGGCTCAAAGACACACAAAGGGGGAAATTCTCGTCCTTTGTGGAGCGGAGGACCTGACTGGCATCGGAGAAACTACCCGGCCAAATCACAGTTAAGTCTTAACTTCTGCGTCATTACTACTCCGGAGCAAAGAATCCCTATGCCAAAACCAGCTTTGTTTATTCTTCTTAGCTGTTGCAGGAAAATGATTCCAGAAAACGTGGAGCAGCCAAAAGCCGACACAGGACTCAGTATCGCAATCTGAGCGCAAAAGCCGATCTCTGGAGTCGACGGTGCAGGGCCTACCCCGACCACGTTTCGGCTGGCCTCATGCCTGCTGGTGCCAAGCAGCTATCCCCTGCTTTCCACTGGATGGCCAAAGTGAACTGAACTCACAAGAGGCACCAACAGGTTTGGCAGAGAAACAAACAGGGAAAGTTAAATCGTTGTTTGGAAGGTTTGTGTGATGCGGTTACGTTGTGTTTTTAAACACAAGGAGCTAACCGACGTAGCTCCCGCTAGCATTTT
Source organism: Fundulus heteroclitus (assembly GCF_011125445.2). NCBI lineage: Eukaryota > Metazoa > Chordata > Actinopteri > Cyprinodontiformes > Fundulidae > Fundulus > Fundulus heteroclitus. The sequence continues at coordinate 39,529,575 of NC_046373.1, forward strand.
TCGAGTCATGTCATTTCTGATGTAATTCAAGTGTGTTTTTATGGTTATAACAAACGTTATCTCCATAAGGGTTTAACACACTGATGGAATATTGATGTTTGCGTTATCCGGTGTACTCATTACGACGAAAATAAAGCCGGAGTTATTTTAAATTAGTGCCGAAAGTCTGCTAGCCTAAATGCTAGTTGCTCCCGGTAACTTCCAGGTATTTAACTAGGCTCGTTTCAAGCATAAGGTTTGTTTAGTTTCGCTCCACCATCGTTCGACAGTGCTATGAACATTATTAAAGCATTAATATGGAATATTAATGCTGATTTAAAGGCGTTTTGTATAACTTTAGAAGTAACAGATTTTAGCGACCGATCGCTACAGTGATGTTTCCCGGATGTTCATTTTATTTCTGTTAATAGATTCTTGAACTTGAAGGGAAGTTGTCACTCATTAATTCTACATGTGTGCATGTGTGAGTTTGCTGTTGAAAGATCACTAGTGCTTGAATCATCCCTTTCAACCAACGCCCTGATATCAGCTCTTGGGCTGATATTCACCAGACAATACCTAACAGACAGAGAGTTATTTATTAAACATGAAATAACTTTAAACAGTGTATAATTGCATAACAGGGAGAACATGAAAACTCCAGGTATAAAGACCCCAGGTGAGGATTTGAATGCAGGACCTTCTTGCTGTAAGGCAACAGTGCAAACAAATGCTCCAAGGTGCTGCCTTGATGGAAAGATGGATGGAGTTAAATCCAGGACAATCCTGGAGGAGAACCTGTTAGAGGCTGCAGAAGACCAGAGACTGAGGTGGAGGTTCAGCTTCCAGCAGGAGAACCAGCCTGAACATGCAGCCAGACATACTATGAGAGTTTAGATCAAAGCAGATTCATAGGTTAGAATGGCCTAGTCAAAGTCCAGACACAAATCTGAGACGATCTGCTGCTGGACCTGCAGCAAAAGGTGGTTCTACAAATTTTCAGAACCATGTATCCCTGTTCTTCCCCTTTGCAATTATGTGTTACTTTTTATAAGGCTGTCACATAGAACCCGGTCAAATGCTGTCAAGTTTGTGGTCGTAACTTCCAGACGTGTAAAGACATTTGCCAGTGTGGGCCTGCCTGCAGAGATCCGTCTTTCTTCAGGACAGTGAGGTCGGTTGGTGACAAACAGACTCACAGCAGAGCTCAGTAAGAAAAGCAGGAGTAACCCCCTCAGGAACCATCACACAGTAATAAACGTTAGACATGAAATTTCCTGCATCCGTTGCTGCAAATTGTGAAAACATCATTAAAAATAGTTCTATTGAGAAACTTCCTCATTCCAGCAAGCACTAACAGCTATTCGGAGAAACGTAGATTGGATCTTTATTCTGTATGACACCGTCTGGGGTTTATGAGTTAATCACACATAGAAATATTAAACAGGAAGTTAAATTATGATTAAACTCTTGATCATAGAGATCAAGAGAAGTGATGAAAACGCCTTATATTGAAAAATGTAAATTAAAAAACTCTTACTGCAGTTACAGTGACTTCAGGCTTTTATTTCCTCTGTCTGTTGATTTATTGGAGTATTTTTTACCAACCTGGTGGATGTTTGTTTGAGATCTTGACCTCAGAGTAAGTGCTTTCTTCAGATGCAACATTTTCTGCACAGAAACATCAAGATCTGATCGAGTTTTGTTCAAATTATGGATAAAACGTATCTTTAAACGTGACATAATAGATAGATGGGTAGTTAAGACGGAGCGATGCTCACCTCTGGCTCTTGATTTGTTGAACTTCACATCAGCGTACGTTACATCAGCTTCAGTCATGGTCCTGCTGCCCGTCTGAAGGACAACTACAGTTCAGAACTTCCTGTCAGCTCTTATAAGCTTTCTGAAGTCAGAAAAGACACATAGTGGAGGAAGGACTTCCCAGAATACACTAAAAGGAGAAATTACAATGCTGAAGGAAGTTGTAGAGTCTTACTATTACAGTGCAGTGAAACGCTGTTCATTAATTAATTAGATTTTCAGATTTTGTTTTTAGTCGCGTTTAAAGTTTCAGATCATCAAACCAATTTTAAGACTGGATAAAGACAACTGGAGTAAATATTAACAAGTTTTCAAATGATGATTTCACCACTTAAAGGGAAAAAGCTCCAAACTCGTCACTCATGAACATAATTTGACTCGGGGCCCCTCCTCCGGTCAAATCCCCTCCTCTAACCGCATTTCACTACGGATTTAGTTCAATTTGGAAGAGGAGCTGAGCTAAACCGGCTGAGATAAAAGCAATCAATCCTTTAAATGGTAAATTCAAATCTTCTAATTTTCCCAGTGCTGAATACGTTAGATCAAATTTATAGTATTCCCATTCTCAATTGACAATATAAAAATTTACAAAATGTTTTAAAAATGTACAACACGCAAAACAAAACAAAACAAGGAAAAAAGCTTTATAGATAAATGTGGATCAATGTGAGCTTCTGTGCTTTCTGTGTCTCTGCTCTGTCTTCTCTAAGCCCCAGTGGGTGGAGGCAGATGAGCGTTCACACTGAGCCTGGTTCTGGTTCTGCTGGAGGTTCTCCTCCCTGTTAAAGGGGAGTTTTCCTCTCCACTGTCGCTTCATGCATGCTCAGTATGAGGGATTGCTGCAAAGCCATCAACAATGCAGGCGACTGTCCACTGTGGCTCTACGTTTCTTCAGGCGTGAATGCTGCTTGGAGAGACTTTGATGCAATCAACTGGTTCCCTTATATAGGAAATTTTTGACCAATCTGTATAATCTGATTGAATTTGTAAAGTACCTTGAGATGACATGTTTCATGAATTGGCGCTATATAAATAAAATTTAACTGAATTTAATTGAATACACAAGGGGACCATGCTAGACTGGCAATCATTGTAGTATGCAAATATTGCACAAGTTGTTATAAAGTAGAATTAAACAATCTAACAGCAGTAGAGATGAAGGATCAATGGTAGCACTCCTTGCACCGAGGGTGCCTCAGTCGGCCACTAAAGGAGCTGTTAAGATCCTCCACAGTCCAGTGCAGTGGGTGAGAGATGTTGTCCATGATGGATGTGAACTTGGCTAACATCCTCCCCTCTTCCTCCATCTCCACAGAGTCCAGTGGGCATCCCAGGATAGAGCTGGCCCTCCTGATCAGCTGGTTCAGTCTCTTCCTCTCTCTCTCTGTGCTGCCTGAGGCCCAACAGGCAACAGCATAAAAGATAGCCGAGGATAGCACTGAATCATAAAAAGTTCTTAGCAAAGGCCTGCTCACCTCACAGGACCCCAGTCTCTTCAGAAGGTGGAGGCGACTCTGGCCTTCATCAGTATTATGGGACATCCAGCTTATTATTGAGGTGCACTCCCAGGTACCTAAAGGAGCAATAAATTATGTTTAACCACTAGGTGGTCTGTAGACCAAAACAACATGGTGCTTTCACACCGAACGCGGTGACGATTGAATTTCCATGGTGTTGACTGCTCTGCATTTCACATCACCACAAGTCCCTGCATCATCAAATAGGAGAAGCTCCTATCCGCTTGTCTGCTCAACTCAACACGGCAGATTGTGATTCTACCGAGCGAGTCACAGTGCTACATTTAATGGGGAGAGCAGAATAACAACGCCAGCGTCCCTGCTACGGACCTTAGGGCACCCAACTCGGCTGAAGAAGCGCAGACGCTTGCTGTGGCCGCCATGGAGCTCAGACAGAAGCACCGGAAGAGCAGCAGGACAGAGTAGAGCAAGAGGCTGACAAGCAAAGCAGCGCAATGCTCTAACCGCGCGGATTTCACCATGGACCACTTCACAGTTACTGACCGGAGAGCATATTCGTAAAGGACAAAAACACGGCAAAACAGCCTCACCTTTGGGAGGAACTTTTCTAGGTAATAAGTAAGTGCTGTTAGCAAGAAAACATTTTGATCTGCTGGGGTGCCCTACGCCATGTCGCTCCAACGCTGCGCACCATAGCACGCATCTAACCCCGCATGAAATGTTTAACGGGCAGACCAACACCAGTGTCTGAATGGAGGCTGCCATCCAAAGGCCCGGCACTTGAACAGCTGCAAACAGAGTTAAAAACATGTATGGATCAACTAACTGCTATACATAGAGCTCTCTATCTGCAGGAAAAAGCCAGAGGTTCCAGTCCAGAGTCGTTGGTGAAGAGACCAGTGGAACCAGGAGACTTGGTGTATGTGAAGGTATTCAGACAAAAATGGAACAAGTGAAGATGGGATGGACCCTTTGAGGTCAAACGAGTGACTGTGACAGCTGTTCAATTAGAGAGGAGTGATACGTGGTATCATTTGAGTTATTGCACTAAAGTTCACACCAGAGACACGGTGAAACCAGACATTGGAAAAGACTGTGAACAGACAGGTAGCAGCAATGAGACTGGTATTAATGACTTTTCAACTGTGCAAGTTGGCAGAAGTGGTGGACCCAACAACGGTGAAGGTAGAGATGAATTTTCACAACCCGCAGCTGGCACCACAGAACCAGCCAACTTCAGTTCAACCAGGAGTGGCGACAACCGCGAGTAATGTGGGTCAGGACAATAGACGTCAGTCAGGTTCAAACACCTAAAACATTCATTAAACAACACAAGGAAGAGAGAGACAACAGAGAAGTTAGTTTTAAATCTTGCAAGGAGAACGCCAGAAGATGTGTTCAGTTACGTTTCCGACCTGTTCTGAAACACATCCCTGTCGCCTCTTACTTTTATTATCTTAAAGAGGGAGGGCCCTAGTTACATTTGCAGAGCTTAAGGAAGGGGGAAACATACTTTAGTGTGACCTTTGACATCATAAACTATCAGTTTCAGGTATACAGAACAACCTTGGCAATTGACCATTTAGTGACCAGGAAAGGGAGGATACACAGACGGCTGGGTGCAATTAATCACAGATAAAATAGAGCTTCACAAAAACAATCAACATTTATGGTGAGGCTTCAACTACGAAACGTCTTCAACTACGGAAAACAAGTCCAGTTGCTTTGTTTTTTACTTTTTTTTGGAATGACCATGACCTGGATGACTAAGAATCTTCACCAGCTTATGGTGAGGCTGTTTCTTGCACCAGGCCTTACTCTGTAACATAGAGAGAAATATCAGTTAAATGAAAAAACACGTTGGTGTCTGAATAAACTCAAACCTTAAAACCTTTTCAAAAGTAATGAGTAAATACATGATAAATGCAATAAGCATAGTAAATAAAAATAAAATCTAGAATAGTAAAAATAATTCCATCAACTTCCAGCAGTGAACTTTGGGACTAGTGTCCATAAATGGAAACCCACTTCCACAGAAAAAGACAAAGTACAACACAACAATAATTGGTTCGAACTAGTACACAACAAGGTTTTTGCCAGTTGTACTAAAGTTAATGACCCATTCAGGTTTCAAACAACAACATTAAAGTCTAAAAGGTTGCGGAATAAAAGAGAAGTCCATGCTCAATTTAAATGGAATGCTGGAATAACCGACACCGAATTATAGACAAAACTAGATACAGAGTTTGAGGTAAATATTTATTACAATACTAGAAAGTTGTTTGGAAAAAGTGTCAAGAAGGAAAATACAGCATATGGGACAGACCAGTGCTCTGTTGTTATACACATAAGGGATGATGGTTTTGATATAGAAACAGAAATAGAATCCCATTGGGATCCTGAGGACAATTATAAGTATGACTTAACAATGGGGAACCCAGAGAAGTAGCATCAGGAAAGGGTGTGAATAAATGTGAAATTATGTTTAGTAACTCTGTATATCCACATCTTGCTCTGAGGTTGTTTTATAGACTAGACTGAACAAAATGTCTGTCCAGTTTCTGAAACTTTACAGAGATGCTTTTTTGAAAACAAAAATAGAAAGCATCCTCCCAACAGCTGAGATCTTCAGATCCTCCTTTTGTCCCCGTCATGGCGCAGTCTTCTCCCTCTGGACATCCTTGGTCAAACCCTTTCAAGTCATCAGGTGCTTTTTACTCCAAAACCTTAAACTAAAAGATGAACAGAAACAGGTGTGACAATAAACACTGTTTCATCATCACACAAACCTTGTGTCTAATGGTGATTCGTCCACCCAGAGCGATCTGCTTTCTTCCTCTGAGTCCGTCAGTCCATTCCCAAACATCTTCCAGTGATGTATCTCACTCTTTTCATCAGAAACACCTAATCAGGAGAAGACGATAAAAATGACTCTGTGGGATGTTTCTGTGCTGAGATGAAGAAACCTGATGTGATAAAATCAGTGGCTGTCATAGTCTGGGTTTTGTTTTGTTTTATGATTAGTCAGTATACCTTTCTCTCTTGGGTTCTGTCTTGTTTGATTTGTGTTACAGCTTGTGTATTTTAGTTTACCCTGGCATATTATTTAGTCTTAGTAGTAGTTCTGGTTCTCTATTTACCTTATTTAGATTCTGTTCCCTTCTACTAGTCCTGTCAGCTCCCTCAGTCACTCCCCCGTCCTTGATTACTTCCACCTGTTCTGATTAATTAGTGATTTACTCAGCTCACCTGTTTGTTAGCTTATTTATACCTGGTTCTGCCAAGCCATCTTTGCCAGAAGCTCATCGCTCTTCCCCTGCCTGTGTGTCCCTGGACTCTGCTTTCTGCGATACCTGCCTGCCTTGTACCAGATACTGCAGTAAGACTTTTCTGTTTGCCTGCTCGTTGGTTCTACTATTCACCCTTGCAATAAATCCTTGGAACGTTAAACATTTTGTGTCTGGTTGAATACCGGGTTCACCTCAGAAATCATTACAGTGGCAAGACAATTCAAAGTGCTGTACATGAACAAAAAAAGAAGACAACATACAAAGGAAAGCACATTGCAGCGGAAAGGTAGCAGCAGACCAAGGTATAAGACAAGTTGGACTACAAACGTTAACATTAACATTTAAAGGCAACTCTGAAGAAATAGTTATGGTAACTGATGTTTTTTATGATCTGAGCTAGAGGGGGAATTAAGATATTGAATAGGAGCGGAACCAGGATGGACCCTTGTGGAACCCCAGATGTGATTTTTGTTGTCTTTGATGTAAAGTTACTTACTGACACAAAAAAAGTCTCTGTCCTTTAATTAAGATTTAAACCAGTTGAGTGCTGTACCATAAAACCTGAAAAGCTGTGGGTAGAACATCAATGGCTTTTTTTTTTTTTTGTGGCCACTGGGAGGTTCCTGAATGTGAAGCACAAAATTCTGAGGGTGATAGAATTTAAAATAGTTTGGCAGATTGCATAAACTGTGCTTTGAGTATGTATTCATGGCCTCCACATCAGGAAGAAACAATGGCAATGAATTAGGGTGGATGGTATCAAGATAATCTAGAATAAAAAGAGCCTGTAGGAAAAGGCAAGAGAGAGACAGGAGTTGGTCAGATCAAAGCAAGATAAAAAGTGAAACAAGCAAAAAGACGACACAAATAAAAGTCAGAGGAGTCAAAAATCAAACAGAGCAAAGTTGAGTGGAAAATGTTTGAGTTTCAAAGAGAAGGGGGATGTTTTCATCTGTTTAAATTAACCAAAGAACTCGAGAAGGGAATTGGCAGTATCAAGCTGGCACGACTAATGAACAATAGGGAACTGATCATTCATGCAGTTAGCAAAACACAGCAAAGACATCATCAAAATGATATTAGCTGGGGAAAAGATAAAAGCATATATTCCAGGTTTATTGGCAAGATTAAGAGAAGTCATTTCTGGAGTGGTTGGTATAACAATGGAAGATGTCAAACAGGAAATAAAAGTTTTAGAGGTAAAAAGATTAAAGAGCAAAAGAGAAGGAATTGTTGAAGATTTGATGTATGAATGAATGTAACGGTACAAATGAAAAAGAAAAGTGATAAAATCAAGGCAGAAGTTACAGTAGCAGGAAAGTTTCTAAATATGAAAGAAACACAAGCAGACCAGAGACATACTATCCTAAGTTCTACTGAAGCAATAGAAAATGAACAAGAGAAGGATTAAAGAATGGTTATTATATATGCCAATGGTATGCTAGGAGCTTAATAGCAAATGGAAAAGAACTCAGAAGATATATATATGAAATAGAAAATACCAAATGTAATATGTGTTCAGGAGGCTTGACTAAAACTGCATTTATAGTTAATGGTTACACTTCAATTAGACAAGATAATAGTAGTGGTAATAGTGGAGGAGGATTTGCAACTTTCATTAAACATGGAATAGTTTATAGGAAAATTCCAACCCCTAAAGAGTATGAATGTATTAGTGTTGAAATATTTAATCTTAAAAAGATAGGAAATATTAAGATAGTGAACTTTTACAATCCATGTAAAAACCAAAATAGTAATACATTCAATAAAATCTCAGAAACAACATTCAGGAGAGAAATAGGATACATAATGTACGGTCAATGTTCAAGAAAATCAGTGGGAAAAGAAAGTTAAAATCCCAGTTTTAGTAAGAAACCAAGAAATAATAGTGTCAGATCAAAGTAAAGCTGGTGTTTTGGGTGAGGCGTTTGCAGTTCATAGCAGAAGAACATCTTAAAAATATACATAATATTCTGAAGGAACAAAAGATCCAAATATTCTGTGGTATAGTTGAGAAAAGAAGCAGCTTTAGTTCAGTAATAGATGAAGATATACCAATGGAAGAACTAAAGCAATTAAAGGGACAGGGTATTAAGCTCCAGGGGAGGATAATTTGTGTTACGCATTGTTCAGACAACTACCAGATGAATCGTTAAATTTAGTGTTAAAATTATTCAATAAAATTTGGACAGAAGGACTTATTCCTAGAACCTGGAAAAATCAATCATTTTACCTTTTAATAAGCCAGGAAAAGATGCTACAGACCCAAATAGTTACATTGGCTGTGACATCATCAGGCAGATCATCCACTATTACCATCTAACATAGAAAGTACTCCTGGGTCAATGTGAGCTTCTGTGCTTTCTGTGTCTCTGCTCTGTCTTCTCTAACATAGAAAGTACTCCTGGGTCAATGTGAGCTTCTGAGCTTTCTGTGTCTCTGCTCTGTCTTCTCTAACATAGAAAGTACTCCTGGGTCAATGTGAGCTTCTGAGCTTTCTGTGTCTCTGCTCTGTCTTCTCTAAGCCCCAGTGGGTGGAGGCAGATGAGCGTTCACACTGAGCCTGGTTCTGGTTCTGCTGGAGGTTCTCCTCCCTGTTAAAGGGGAGTTTTCCTCTCCACTGTCGCTTCATGCATGCTCAGTATGAGGGATTGCTGCAAAGCCATCAACAATGCAGACAACTGTCCACTGTGGCTCTACGCTCTTTCAGGAGGAGTGAATGCTGCTTGGAGAGACTTGATGCAACCTGCTGGGTTTCCTTAGATAGGAAACTTTCTCACCAACCTGGAGGATCTGATGGAAGCTGACTTTGGAAAGGGCCTTGAGATGACGTGGTGTTAATTGGAGCTATATAAATAAAATTGAATTTAATTGAGGAAATTAAAAGGGGGACAGACTGTAATGCTGTAACAGAAGTTTGTTACAGCGTTATCTGATACTTTAATGAAACATTTTTAGGGGTGAAGAACCCAGATATATTGAACTCAGTCATTCAAAAATATCCATCCATCCATCCATCCATCCATCCATCCATCCATCCATCCATCCATCCATCCATCCATCCAGGGTATCTAGAGTCATTCTTTTTTGATTGGATGATTTTTATTTTGTCATTATGAACATTAAACACAAACAGCTTGAAGTCATTCCACCTTCCATCCCATGGATCTACATATTAAATCAGTCAAAAACATGTTTATTTTTTTCTCAATGTTTTACAGTTTCAGAATTTCATAAAGTTAATAAAACTATATTCATAATCCTGACGGTTTCACCAACAGCTGCTGTGCTTTAAGCTGAGAAGATGAAAGCTTGAGCTTCCATCTTACTTTTTCTACATGGAAATGAAAACAGGAGCTTTTAAAGGCCGTGTTGCAAAAACTGCAGACATACCATGATCCATATGACATAATTTCCTATATAGTTTTATACATGTGACTTTTTCTTAGACATAAATTGATGACTGAACAGGAACCACTTGATGTTGGGACTTAGACTTTAGTTCAAAATGTTCAGCAGGTGAACTGTGAACATGAACTGATTCACTTTAAACTGCTGTTAAGGAGGATCTCACACCTGGGAAGCTAAACCAGTGGAGAAGGTGATGTATATGATGTATAACCAGAACCTGGAGACCCTCAGACATGTTCTGAATAGATCCCAGAATGTGGCTGGGTCCACATCCAGGATCAAAACCCGTTAGAACCACAGTTTGTCCTTCGATCTGGAACTAGAGAGAAAGACATGAGCTGTTCTACTGGAAGCCTGAATCAGAAATAAATCCTCAGAGAAACTGACAGACATGTTCTGCTGCAGGTTCTTCCAGATCAGGTTCCTGTTTATAACTCAGAGCTTCTGAGCTGTTCTCTGGAAGGGATCTTTCTATGTTTGTAACATTATGTTGATAGAACCAGAATCTCTGCAGCTTCCTGATCCGGTTCTCAGATCGTTTAAAGGACTGAACTGAACTTCATACACAGACACATGAAGTTTGACCAGATACTGCTGATTTCTCACAGATACTCTTGTGAGGAACATCACAGGATTTATCAAACCAACACTTCAGATCACTGGCTCCTCCTTTCTCTCCCATCCTCCCACAGTCTTCTCCAGCTGGATTCTGACCTTTCCAGTCATCAGGCTCCTTGTTGGACCAAAACTTCAAACTAAGAGATGAAGAACAGAAAACAGGAGAAATAAAAACTGTGATTCTGGAACTAAACCAAAAAGTTTTCACTGCAATCAAACCTTTCATTCAGAGGTGATCCATCCACCCACAACCATCTGCCTTCTTCCTTTGAGTCCGTCAGTCCGATCCAGAACCTGTCCTCTGGTTCCTCCATCAAGCCTCTCAGTTTGATCTCCAGGAGCATCTAAACAGGAGAAGATGATGAGAATAACTCAGAGATATTTCTGTGCTGAGATGAAGAAACATGATGATGTGATGAAATCTGCTGAGAACATGAACCTGCAGCAGAGTTTCATACCTGCTCCTCTCTGCTGTCTATCTTCACCAGGTCTCCTCCCAGATCTTTGCAGGAATCTCTGCTCTCATTCCAGGAGGACTTCGTGGTGCTGAAATTATAACAGGTTCCTCCATGTAGCTCCCAGCCTGCTTCACACTTCAGAAACATCTCATCTTTAAACAGATCAGAACAAAAACTGAATCAGGTGGAAGAAATCTATGTAGTCTCTGTCAGTCCATTAATGTCTCTTTAACGTCATTAGAGGACAGAAATGGGACAAAGATCTTATCCTGGACTTACATTTAATTTCCAAAGGTGGTGGACATAAAGGAGTTTTTGGACATGTTGGAGGTGGTGAACATGCAGATATTTTAGACATCAGTTCTATTTTTATCAAAAGAGATATAAAAGTTGTGAATTCTGTATGTTTTTGCAGAACAGCTGAAAAGAATAAAACTGAAATATTAAGAAACAAAAAAAATTATTAGCTCAACATCATATGCTGGAAATTCATTGAATCAGTCAATTATTAATAATCTTTTCACAAGGAGTCTCAAATGTTTCTAATCTGAAGCTCCTGAAAGAGACATTCATACTGATCCTTCAAACCCTGAAAGTCTCACCTGAGATATTTCTCCTTAGCGCTTCTTTCTCCTCTTTCAGGGTCTGGACAGCTTGATTTGTTTGTATCTTATCAAAAGCTGATTGGAGGAAAAACAAATAAAAAAATACAGCTGTTAGTAAACGTAAAAAAATCTGATCATGTTCATATAAAACTTGACCCTCTTTTATTTGTCTTGTCTGATAAAACCAGTAAAAGTAAAACATCAGCAGTAACTCACAGAGTCTGTAGATGATGATGAGAGCAGCAGCCAGCAGAGATCCCAGAACCAGCAGGACCACTTTCTCTGATGGCAGCTTGGAGGTTCTGGTTGGGTTCTCATATTCAGAGGCTGCAGCTTCACCTGGGGAGCATTTAGAGGAGAACCAGATCAGAACCTGGAGACAGAATCACGCCACAACACAACATTTAAGCAGGTGGAGGCAGGCCTGGGGTCTTTTCACACCCTTGTTCTTATATTGCCGTCTGATCGGTTTACGACTATAACAAACTTTCCTTTTCAAAATTAGCGCTGAATGTCCGCCAGAATAATGCTATTAGCTTCCTAACGTTTCTGTTTCACTTCACCTTTGTTCAATAGTGCTATGAGCATTATTATCCATTAAAATTCAACATTAATGTCTAATTAAATGTGTTTTGTATAACTTTAGGATTAACCCATTTAGCGACCGATCACTACAGCGCCCCTGACTTCCCAGAAGAATAATCGCATTAATAAAATCAGGCGTCCTAACGTTATGGATTTAACTGAGCAAATCATTCTTTAAAATTTTATTTTATCAAATAATGTTTTGTTTAACTCAGGATTTGCATTGTGAATGTGTTGAAACGTACCAAATGTTATTCTGAATTAGTTAAGCCAATTTAACCTCATTCCACATTATTTAAAATGAACTTTGGTTCTTTAACTTAGATTCAGTGAACCAGGATTCACTGAATCATTCTGATGATGGTGATCAACCATTTTATTTTTATCTTTAGTTTCTTTGTGCGTACATAGTTCCTTAGCTTCCTTTTATCTTAATTTTGCTTAGTAGGTTAGTTAAGTTTCACTAGCCTCGTAGAGAGGATTTGTTGATGGAAATATAGTGTTAATTCAGATAAACCGCATTATATAGAGATTTTCTCTGGATGTTCATTTTATTTCTGTTAATAAATTCTTGAACTTAATGAGAAGTTGTCAGTCATTTATTCCATATGTGTGCAGAGTTTGCTGTTAAAAGACCAACAGTTATCTAATAAACATTAAATAAATTAAAACATGAATAATGGCACAACAAATCTAATAAAAAGAAAGCAGTTTGTTGTCAGTTTGGTTGCCATTTTGTCTTCTTTGTCTTCCTGCTGATTGACCACATTGTTTACCTTCTTCACCGCCCTGTGGACGTCTCATTGTGAGGACACTTCACTCTGAGGACAGAAACACACATCAGCTCTTTGGAGCTCAGAAAGTCATTTAATCTCTCTGTCTTAGAAATCCCAAAAATTAAAAAACACAAGACATTACTTACTTCTATAAACTTTATTTTTTGAAGGGTCAAAAACAAAGTAGTAATAATGACATTAACATATAACAAATTGGTAGAAATTGTAATATATTATTATTCAACCATGATTTAAAAGCTGAACCACACAGCATCATCATTACATCATCGTTCCTTTGAAGGGATGAAATCATGCAAAAAACAAACTTTTTGCCCTTTAAATAAAATTTGTTGTGTATTTAAAGTCTCTAGGAGGGCAGAAAATGTGAATATAGTCTGTGTAGATGCTGTGTAGAAGTCTTTATATTCTTTTTTTCTGTTCTCTACCACATATTTGAACAATTTATTTAACAGTATTTGCTGCGGAGCTGCTAAACAAGGTCACAAACTTCTGGCTTACCAATTTCTCAAATCCCCAATTTAAATGTTTTTCCACAATTTTGTAGTCCAAGTTGAAGGATAGTGAAGCAACAAGTGGATCAGTGAAAATGTCCGATTGTTGCATTAAACCACACAATTCATTACACCATCCTCTAGTGTACTATTAAAATGGCCGAACGGGGTGAAACACTCTGTGCACTGTGTCCTTTGCATGTAAAGAGAAGGTCCCAAAATGAGTTGCTCTCAGACGCGTATCAGAACCGGGGCAAAAGAGGAGCTGTGAGGCAACACTAATGAGCAATTCAGACCAAACCACTGCAGTTCCACTTTAGACTACAACTGAATTATTTCAATGTGAAGAGGAAGGCATTTAGAAGCATGATATGTATCCTTTAATCACTCTAACCTTAGGTCTCTTTTGACCAAAGTGTCATGATTTGAGGCAGTTTCCTGACCCACATGCAGAATCACTCAGAACACAGAATAGTGAAAAAAGGTTTATTTACAACAAAATTAGTTCAAAAGTCCACTGAGGTCAGCTTGGCAGCTGAGTCCACTGTGAGGTGCTCTACAGGGAAGAGAGATGAGTTACTTGTCGGTCAGAAAGGCAGGAGTCTAAATCACAGGAGGAGTGACTTACTCTTCAGAGGCAGGTGAGGGCAGGGAAGGGTGTTAGGGTTCAGAGTCCAGAGGGAGTTCCTGTTAGGTTGTTTTCCTGAGGTGAGAGCAACACACTGGAGAGCGGGCAGGCAAGTTAGTTGACTGAGGATCTTCAGACAGCACACAAGTCTTCAAACCAAATTGCCAATGGTGAAGGATCATCCAAAGGTCTGGAAACACAGGGACAAAAATAGCCTTGAGAGCTAGCGCAGAAAAACCAAAGCACAATACTGTCATCTATATTAACTTCACTAGAGCTGGCTGGAAATACCATCATCTGTAATCATCCGGCGAGGAGTGAAGATCCTGCTGCCTCTTTTAAACCCCAGTCAGCCTGATCAGGGGATTTGCTCCAGGTGTGCCGAACCCAGAGCTGGCAGGAGCTCACCAGCAGAGATCTTCTCTAAAAACAGGAACTCTCACTCACACAAAGAACCATGCACAGAATCCTAACACAAAGTCCACCAATATGTGAACTTTCCTCCAACTTAGAAATACAGATTAGGCATACTTTATTGTAACACTTCACATTCATAGGAGACTGTCTATTCACTGCTCTCTGGCCCTAAACCAATCAGCTGCAGGCAAAAGGCAAACCCTACAACAGTAAATATCTGGAATGAGAAAGTCAACACAGACCTGGAAGGACACGCATCTGCTGTTCTCTCATATCAAGTTTAGTGCAGACAGCGAGCAAAACTAAAACTTTCCAAACCAAGAACCACATTTCACCAGCAAACTTAAAACAGTGCTCAGAACAGGACAAGCTATTTCTACCTCTAGAAAGAATAAAAAAAAAATCTGGGGTCCTTAAGGCTTATTAGGACCAAACCCATGAGCAGCTCATCGAACACTTGTCCACAAACAACACAAACGCATGTGGCAGAGGATTAAATATTTTGATACAAGGACAGTTTAAGTGACACCAGCACCACAGACAGAACCCTCCAGGAATCTCTGAACCGCTGCTCTCTGTTTGACCGAGGAGACACAATCAAATCCATTAAAGCATTTCCATTTCCACTCAACCAGTGGAGACAGAGGAGGAGCCGTTACAGCTGACTCAACGTGAACCCATACTTTACACTTGTTCACTTTATAGCTTTGTCTTGGTAATCCTGATCTGTTACTGATTAAAATCATCTTAAATTTACTCTTGTTCCCCTTTTTCTTCACTGCCTATTGAGGCAAGGCACATTTATTTGTTTCAGTAACTAGACAGTTCAAAGTGATTTACATTACAAAAACATAAGAAAGGTAAACACGTTTAAAAAGTATGACGCAGAGGCTTAATAAAAGAGAGTAAAAACGTTTGATTTAAAACAGAAATTAATGTTTTTGTTGACAGCTAAAACAGTTCAGTCAAAGGAAACAATGGAAATGCTTTGATGGATTTCATAATCCTCTGATGACATTGTAATGTAGAGCTGTGAGTCATCTGCATAGTTCCGGTAACTTATCTTGTTTTTTGTTACAATCCAAGCTAGTGGGAGCATTGAAATGTCAGATCATAGGGGTACAAAGATTGAATTTTGGGAAACCTCACATTACTTTGTATGGTTAACCCCAAGTAGTTTTAAACTCATACAACTTCTCATGTCCACCCAGAAATTCTGCCTTGTTTTTACTGTCTTTAACTGTGCTTCTGGCCAAAGTATATCTCATGTTTCTATTTCACCTGCCTCCTGCTTTCACTGTAGACCATAATATCATCTGCAAACATTAAAGTCCAAGGACCTTTTGACTGAACTCATAATGCTTTGACCACATGTTTCATGATTTGGCGCTATATAAATAAAATTGAATTGAATTGAATTAAGTCCATATGTTCACATTTTAGTGAAACAGAATTAAAAAATAAAATATATTTTCATGTTTAAAGTCACAATGTGATGTTTTCTGATTAAAAAAATAAAAACAGATTTCCTTTGAGTATTTGTAGGTCAGAAAATCATTTAAACTCACCTTCAGTGTGTCCTCTTCCTCGTTGGGTATTTCAGTAATAAGATCTATCGGTCACCTTCCTGTTTCACAGCTATGTCGAAAAACCTTCCTTTTGAGCTTAACATACAAGGAGGAGCCTTATGTATTACCAGCTTCCTTATTTTTATTTAAATGTTAGTAAAACTGATACTGTCTGTAAGACTGCGACACAAACACTGAACCTTTTTACATTCAGTTTGTTACGTTTCTGATTTCTTGAACACAATAATCATTCTACATCAAACTGAACTCAAAGTCAGAATAAAGATGTTTTGTCCCTGCAGAATTTTGCTTCAATAGTTTCTCATGTCGATTCTCTGAAACTAAACTGACGATTAGTTCCATTTGGATGCAGATGTGTGAGTTTGAAGGTTTTTAACATCTAAAGTCCTGATTGTTCCTTTGCACAGAACTCATCACTGTCTCTGTGTCTCCACTTCATCTCATCCTGGTCATCAGCAGTAATCCACATGTGATAAAAGGTCAGAGCTAGGTTCAGCCTGTCTGCAGATACAGGAAGGTCACAGTTTATTAATGTGCAGCGTTTGTTATGTGGTCCATCAGCTGCTCTAAACAGGATCTCCTTCTGCAAACTGTGAAAATCTAAACTGAGCAAAAGGAAACATTGAGATCATCCAAGACCTTAAAGCAGAAATTTATTAATATCTCCGTTCTTCACAGAAGCTTCTGTTTCTCCTTCATGTTTTTTGTCTTTTAAGATCATTACTGTTTTATATCCAGTATTCTGTTAAAAACACCATCCATCCATCCGGTATGCAAACAAACAGTTGACTAACGATTAATTGTGGATTAAAGGTTAATTAGATAAATTTTTTCCCCATCTGGTAACTGATAACGTTTTTAGACCTACTTTCAGTGTTGTAGTATGACTGCCATCCAGCAGACAATGCTGCTGGTCACTCTAAAGCGGAGCCAGACCATCATGGCAGATGCACAATGAAGCGGCCCGAACAGAATCCGGTGTGGGGTTATTTTTCAACTGTTTAATGACAACAGGGATGCAAAAATGCTATTTATGTACTTCTGTTTTTAAATATAAAAACTCAATAAGCTCCTTTAGATGTGGAGAGGTGTCAGAAACATCACGGACTACAAACGCAGCAACCAGTGGCTGAGCAATAACCCGGCTCTCCGTGACACCTTAAACAGCTTCTTTGACTCTCCAAGCAGCAGGGAGCCTGAACATCTTCCCCAGCCAGAGGAGCACCATCGTCCTGCAGCTGCACCAAGTGACCTCCTCCCTGAAGGTCAACACCAACAAGGCCACAGGTCCAGACGTGAGGTCTGTTCTTCGTACGTGGCTTAAAACATCCGAGATCAAATGAGGCATTCAAGAGGATTTCATCCGGCTAACCATGATCCGGCTAACTGGGTTCTTCGAACACACCTGTTATTTATGATTAGTATGGATGGATTGAGTTATCTGAGACAACTGCGCGTTCATGCGTTTGTTTAAAAAAGGAAATGTATCGATAGTAGAAACAATGATCAGCAACGCTGCTATTGGCTGTTCAGCATGGCCAAAGAACGCCCACAGTTTTTCTCCCAAGCAGAACACGAACTTTAATGGAAGGTTATGCTGAATTTGAGTCAATAATTAAAACGACAGGGGATTTACACAGTAGTCACAAAGACGTTACTGGAATATTACAAGCAATAGTGAATTAAAGAGTTTTAAACAACTTCAAGATAACTATAAACTGGAAAAATTTGATTTCTTTAGATACCTTCAGCTAAGATACCATTACAATAAAAATATACATTTTTTTGGAGCAGGATGAGACAGGTAGTTAAAATCTTATTAGATTCCAGCAACGGAAGACCTCCCAAAAAAAAAAACAACAATATCCAAACTGTACTCATGTCTACAAACAGAGAGAAAATGTAATACAACATATCTTAAGTCTAAATGGGAAAAAGAAGCTAAAATAATAACTGATGATGTTTGGTTGAATATTTGTAATTCTGTGATCCACACGTCAAGTTCTGACCTATGGAGGGAATTTTCCTGGACATGCATGGTGCGTTTTTTTGTTACACCTAACATTAAAAGTAAACATAGTAATGACACTAAGAAGGCAAAATGTTGGAGGAACTGTGGGAATGTGTCTGCAGGACATTTTCATGTCTTCTGGGAATGTACTATGATCGCCCCCTACTGGTCAGGAGTGATAAAAGATTCATCGGAACTTGAAACAAACTGTATAAGTAATGTAATTCCTTTTTTCCTTTCTTTTGGATTATTATTCAACTGTTCCTGTCAAACTAGTTGCTCTGTAAATTTTGTTTGAGGGGGTCCAATTGTTCAATGTATGTATGTGTATTTCTAAAACTACTAAAATGACAAAATTAAAAAGATGAAACAAAGTCTGGTAAAGCCAGGAGAGAGGGCTGGTAAAAAGTAGCAGACAAATTAATGCACAAATACTGTCCATGGTAGATGTTTTTATCACTTTCTACAGTATGTATTTTTGCATTTTAATAATTTCATATTTACTTTGTTCTTTTATGTCAGAGCCTCCACGGGAGCCACTAGAACATGGGGAAAAAAGTGAAGTACAAGAATATTCTACAAAATGGTAGCCTTTCATTATTATACTGTATTTTAAAAAGCCACTTTTTCCTCTTTTTAAAAACCACTGTTTGTCTGAATAAACAGCCACCAAGAAAAATCTCTCTACAATTACACTGTTGCGCTGAGCTAAAGGATCCTGTCTGTCTCGCAATACGCGATTAATTTGAAAAGCTCTGAAATTATTCTTACACCTTCCGCAACAGGTTGCTGTCGTAAAAATGGACATGGCTACGACAGACTTCCCGATCTTCTCCGCTTATAAAGCTGCAATCTAATCCTGTTTACATGAAATAAGCCCTCAAGCAGGCTTAAGTTTGCGCACATGTTGCTATGACAAGTGCAGGATGACTTTCGAAGAACCAAACGATCCAAGATCATGCCAAATCCTCAACAATCAAATCCAGCTAACTGAGTTAGCGACGTACGAAGAACGGGCCCACGGTGTCAACCTGGACTCTTAAATCATGTGTCGACTAGCTTGCAGGCGTCTTTCTGGACATTTTCAACCTCTCCATGCAGCTCTCCACGGTTCCTGCCTGTCTGAAATCCTCCATTATCCTGTCCCCAAAAAGCAATCATCACCTGCCTCAGTGATTATCGTCCCATCACTCTGACCCCCATCATCATGAAGGCCTTCCAGAGGATCCTCCTAAAGTCCACCAAGGACGCCGTCCCTGCTGGCCTGAACAGCCTGTGGTTTGCCTACAGGGCGAATCTCTCCACGGAGGATGCTGCCTCGTTAGCACTGCACTCAGCTCTGACTCATCTGCAGCAGAACAACATCTGTCAGGATGCTCTTCATGGACTTCAGCCTTCAGCAAAGTGCTCCCAGACATGCTGGCTCTGAAGCTCCACAACATAGATTATCCACACCTCTCTGCTCCTGGATCAGTGACTTCCTCACCAACAGACCCAGGTGGTGAGGATAGAGAACATCTGCTCCGCTGATCCTCAGGGACATCACAGGGCTGTGTCCTCAGCCCAGCTCTCCTCACCCTCTGCACCCAGGACTGTTCTGCTGTCCACAACACAAACCCAGTGGTGAAGTTTGTGGACGACACCACTGTAGTGGGTCTCATCTCCACCAATGATGAGTCCCACTACAGGTCAGCAATCTGACACAGTGGAGCTCCAGAACAACCTGATCCTGAACACCAGTCAGACCAAGGAGGTAATAACAGACTACAGGAGGTCCAGGAGGACTGAACACCTCCTCTCTACTAACAGGGGGAGAGGTGGAGCGAGTGAACAGCATCAGGTTCCTGGACTGTGAACACCTCCCACCTGGTGAAGAAGGCCCAACAACAGCTCAGGAACCTGAAAAAGTCTGGACTTTTCACTAAGCTGCTAAAGAACTTCTACAGAGCTGCCATAGAAAGTGTTTTATATGTCTCAGCATAACTGTGTGGTATGGGAGCTGCAAAGTTCAGGAGAGGAAGGACCTACCGTGGGTGGTGATTGTGGGATGACGCGGGGGATTGTGGGATGCCGTCTGCAGGATCTAGACTCAGAATGAGTCCAAAGAAATGCCAGACTCATCTCCACTGATCCCATCCATCCAGGCAATGCGCTGTTTGCCCCTCCTCCATCAGGTAAACGATCCAGAAGCCTCAAAGCCAGAACTATAAACTTCAAAACAGCTTCTTGCCAAGAGCTGTGAGGGCAATCGCCCATGATGGAGACTACAGTCTAACACTTTAAAATCACCTCACTGTTACTAACGTCTTGATATGTTACAATCACCATAATGTTATTGCCTACTTGCACACTTTCAAAAAAAGAAAAAAAACCTGTAACCATTGTTCATTGCCTGTTTGTTTGTCAGTTTGCGTTCATTATATGTAATGTGAACCGGAAAGCCCAAAGAGAAATTTTACCACAGTAACACGCGAAGACATTAAAAAGACCCATGACTCTTAAAATGGCTGCTAAATAGCTGCCATTCAGCCGGCTGCATGGCAGAGCAGTGTCAACTTCTCAACCAAAACACACTGATCTGCTCAGAAGGCGACGATGTGATGACAGAAAAGCGGAGGGCATTATGTAAAATACGGTAACATGGTGGAAAGCGACATGATGCCAAAAGCCCAGTTGATGTTGAAGGCTTTCGTGAGGATAATTTATTTCATATATTTTCTGCTTTTCGATTTATTGGTTTCTATTCAATAACCTAATAGGTTCCTTTTTTAATATATTTTATAAACATGTCCAAGTTAAATATTATGTGAGAAGACCACAATTTTTGTTTATTCAGTCAGTATTTAATACAAGTGGCACAATAAACTGTCAAAATATCATGATGTGCCTTATTTAAAACTAAGCATATTAAAAAATTAGCCCTTGATGATATGGAAAGATCCTCTTGATACAAGAGAAAACTCTGTGTTTTAAGAAAATCACAGCATATCAATTAATCCTTAGTTGAACGATAAGATCGATCAACTTTAGATTAACTCATTAACTGATAACTTGCATCCATCCATCTGGAGTCGTTCTTTTTTGATCAGATGATTTTTATTTTGTCATTATGAACATTAAAACACAAACAGCTTGAAGTCATTCCACCTTCCATCCCATGGATCTACATATTAAATCAGACAAAAACATATTACATTTTTTCAATGTTTTATAGTTTCAGAATTTCATAAAGTTAATAAAACTATATTCATAATCCTGACAGTTTCACCAACAGCTGCTGTGCTTCAAGCTGAGAAGATGAAAGCTTGAGCTTCCATCATTCTTTTTCTACATGGAAATGAAAACAGGAGCTTTTAAAGGCTGTGTTGCAAAAACTGCAGAGGTCCATATGTGTCGAGCAGCAGTTACCATGATCCATATGACTTCAGTACCTACATAGTTTTATACATGTGACTTTTTCTTAGACATAAATTAATGACTGAACAGGAACCACTTGATGTTGGGAATTAGACTTTAGTTCAAAATGTTCAGCAGGTGAACTGTGAACATGAACTGATTCAGTTTAAACTGCTGTTAAGGAGGATCTCACACCTGGGAAGCTAAACCAGTGGAGAAGGTGATGTATATAATGTATAACCAGAACCTGGAGACCCTCAGACATGTTCTGAATAGATCCCAGAATGTGTCTGGGTCCACATCCAGGATCCAAACCCGTTAGAACCGCAGTTTGTCCTTCGATCTGGAACTAGAGAGAAAGACATGAGCTGTTCTACTGGAAGCCTGAAGCAGAAATAAAATCTCTCCTGATGCTCCAGAGTAAACCTAAAATCAGGAAGTACTAACTTTAGAAATTAAACTGAAAGTGGAGTTTTTATCTTTTAACATGTCTGGAAGGGAGCTTTCTATGTTTGTAACATTATGTTGATAGAACCAGAATCTCTGCAGCTTCCTGATCCGGTTCTCAGATCGTTTAAAGAACTGAACTGAACTTCATACACAGACACATGAAGTTTGACCAGATACTGCTGTTTTCTCACAGATACTCTTGTGAGGATCATTACAGGATCTATCAAACCAACACTTCAGATCACTGGCTCCTCCTTTCTCTCCCATCCTCCCACAGTCTTCTCCAGCTGGATTCTGACCTTTCCAGTCATCAGGCTCCTTGTTCCACCAAAACTTCAAACTAAGAGATGAAGAACAGAAAACAGGAGAAATAAAAACTGAGATTCTGGAACTTAACCAAAAAGTTTTCACTGCAATCAAACCTTTCATCCAGAGGTGATCCGTCCACCCACAACCATCTGCCTTCTAGCTCTGAGTCCGTCAGTCCGATCCAGAACTTGTCCTCTGCTTCCTCCATCAAGCCTCTCAGTTTCTCCTCCAGGAACATCTAAACAGGAGAAGATGATGAGAATAACTCAGAGATATTTCTGTGCTGAGATGAAGAAACATGATGATGATATTAAATCTGTGAGAACATGAACCTGCAGCAGAGTTTCATACCTGCTCCTCTCTGCCGTCTATCTTCACCAGGTCTCCTCCCAGATCTTGGCAGGAATCTCTGCTCTCAGTCCAGGAGGACTTATTGGTGTTGAACTTATAACAGGTTCCTCCATGTAGCTCCCAGCCTGCTCCACACTTCAGACACGTCTCATCTTTAAACAGATCAGAACAAAAACTGAATCAGGTGGAAGAAATCTCTGTAGATGTTTGTGGAATTTGGAGGCAGAAGGAGGCATCTTCTGTCCTGCAGTTACGATCTGACTTCCTTTTTTAATCAGTCCGTCAACGTCATTAGAGGACAGAAATGGGACAAAGATCTTACCCTCGACTTACTTTTAATTTCAGAAGGTGGTGCACATGAAGGAGGTTTTTGACATGTTGAAGGTTTCGGACATGTTGAAGGTTTCGGACATGTTGGAGGTGGTGGACATGTAATTGTAGCTATTTTAGTCATCAGTTCTATTTTTATCAAAATAGAGATATAAAAAGGATATAAAAGTTGTGAATTCTGTATGTTTTTGCAGAACAGCTGAAAAGAATGAAACTGAAATATTAAGGAACAATAAAAAATTATTAGCTCAACATCATTTGCTAGAAATTCATTGAATCAGTCAATTATTAATAATCTTTCCATAAGGAATCTCAAATGTTTCTAATCTGAAGCTCCTGAAAGAGACATTCATACTGTTCCTTTGAACCCTGACTGTCTCACCTGAGATATTTTTCCTCAGAGCTTCTTTCCCCTCTTTCAGGGTCTGGACAGCTTGATTACTCTGAATGTTTTTGAACACTGATGGAAGAAAAAACAGCTGTAAGCCAGTAAAAAAGGCTGATAATGTGAACCTTACAGGTTCCTTTTCCAGAGAGTCCACCGGCCACAGAATTAGAAAGTCATTCACCCACAAAGAGATAACAGAAGGAGAAACAGGACAAACCATCATGGAAAGAGAAGCTCCTGAAACATCTACAGATCTGCAGATGGTGGAAGTGACTGTTTGGAAATTCTGTCAGTGTTTGGAGAAGGCTGGATGGAAGGACAGTACAGAGGGACAAAGGGAGCTATAACTAAGAAGACACAACAGTAGACTGTGGAGAGTATGAGCCAGAAGTCCCTCAGTTAGAGGAGATAACATTTCCAGGTTGATGGAGATTACCAGGCTGGAATCCAAATGGAGCCTCAGATCAAGGCTGAATGAAGTCAGACCAATCACACTTCAAGGTTGACAAACTAAGAAAGAAGGTTGTAGAGACAGAAGGAGTGATTCAAAGTAGCAGCATCAAAAGGGAACAACAGGAGCCAGAGAAATACCAAAAGGTCGAGAGAAGTTGGAGAGAATCAGGACTTCAGTGGTACCAGAGCTAATCGGGTTCAGAAACCCAGTCAGATATTATTTACCAGAAATCAAACAGATAAAACATTCAATGGTTGAAAAGCCAACAGATGAAAAATAATCAAACTTACAGGTGACTCCAAGAGCGGCGAGAGAAGCTACCAACAGTCCAATAAGAACCAGCAGAACCAGTCGCTCTGAGGTGACCTTTGACCTCTTGCTGGACCCAGGTGGTTGGATATTTTCTGCACAGTTTGCAGAGACTGGAAAGACATGTTGGCATTTAATGTTGTAACATCTGGAATTAACCATGAAAACACTTTTTATTATTTATTACGTTCATTAAATATGAATTTCTATATTTTTATTGAAGGACGCTTCAGATGTTTTTATTGACAGAAAACAGACATGTTGATGTCATCTTAAAGAATCTGAGGATTCCTGGTTGTTTTCCTGGTAGCCGTCATTACTGCTGATAGCTTAGGGAATGGATGGATCATAACTGTGGGCCCAGGGCGGCCAAACTCTCTGCCCCCCCACCGGCTCTGTTACAGGCTGCCACCTTATCGTAGTCAGGGGTTTGAGTGTTCCAATGACCCCAGGAGCTATGCTGTCAGGGGCTTCATGCCCCTAATAGGGTCACCCAAGGCAGACAGGTCCCTTGGTGAGGGACCAGACTAAGTGCAGCCCTCAGACCCCTTATGAAGAACAACATATTTGGAAAACAATGTTCCCTCGCCGGACTCGGGTCACCGGGGCTCCACTCTGGAACCAGGCCTGGAGGTGGAGCACGCTGGTGAGCACCTTGTGGCTGGGCTTTCACCGGTGGAGCCTCCCTCTACATACGTGTAGGGGGATGGGTTCTGACTGTTTGTTGTGCTTATGCGCCGAACGGCAGTTCAGATTACCCACCAGTCCAGTACCCCCCTCCACTCCTTGGAGGGGGTACTGGAAAAAGAGGCTCCTGGGAACGTCTGGTAGAGTCTCCTGTGAGATGAGCTTTAACTTCCACCTCTGGGAATACCCCTCTTTCGAACATGCTCAGAGGAAGGTGGGGACATTGAGTCCAAGTGGGCCATGTTCCAGTGCCTCCATCATCAGGGCGGCTGGTTGGAGCTCCCAGAGCAGCTGATGTGTTCCGGCAGTCCAAGAGACATGCGGCTTGGATGGTGACCGGGGCAAAAACTCAGGCGTTGGAGGAGTTCATAAAGGTCATGGAGAAAGACTTCAGTATGCCTTTGAGGCATTCTGATCCACCATCCAGCATCTTAGGAGGGGGGAACAGTCCAGCATCAACACTGTTTGTAGTGGGGAGGTTGTGCACCTGACCTCGACTCAGGATGTTGTGGGTCGGTGGGCAGAATACCCACCGATGAAGACCTCCTCAATACCACCAGCATGTCTTTCATTGAAGAAGCAGAGCATGGGGACTTTGGGTCGGGTTCTCCTATCACTGGGATAGGATACAACCTCAACCAGGGAGTTGGATAACTTAAAAAGCTCCTTGGTGGCAAGGCCATATGGGGGCAGTTTCCCTCAGATGGAAGACTTTGGTGGTGGTCCCCCTATCCAAAAGGGGGGACCGGAGGGTGTGTTCCACTACAGAGGGATCACACTCTTAAGTTTCCCGGGTAAGGTCTATTCAGGGATGTGGAGAGGAAAGTCCGTTGGATTCAGGAAGAGCAGTGTGATTTTTGTCCAGGTCATGGAACACTGGCCCAGCTTTACACCCTCAGCAGGGTCCTGGAGGGTACATGGGAGTTTGACCAACCAGTCTACATGTGCTTTGTGGACTTGGAGAAGGCATTCAACCATGTCCTGCGTGGGAATCCTGTAGGGGGTGATCCAGGAGTATTGAGTACCGGACCCTTTAACACGTTTAGGTCCCTGTATGACCAGGTCAGATCTTGGTTATTGGCAGTAAGTCTGACTCATTTGCGGTGAGAGTTGGACTCCGCCAAGGTTGCGCTTTTTCTGTTCATAGCATTTATGGACAGAATTTCTAGGCAAACCTAAGGTGTTGAGGGGATCCGTTTTGGTGCCTCAGGATCGCGTCTCTGCTCTTTGCCAATGACATGGTCCATTTGGCTTCACCAGGCCGGGATGTGGATCAGTGCCTCCAAATCTGAGACCATGGTCTTGAGCCGAAAAGGGTAGAGTGCCTCCTCTGGGTTGGGGAGGAATGTCCCTGCCCCAATGGGAGAATTTAAATATCTCTGGGTCTT